>NW_028186867.1:5850493-5872077 GCF_003343005.1 Rhea americana | reverse complement strand
TTTGAGTCCTGTTAAACCCAATGTTGTGGAAGAATTTCCAGGGCTTTCTTGTTTTAAATGAGAAGGGGTATTTTTATGAGTTATCAATGCTTCAGGCAATGACAGTGCTCAGGTTGGCTGGCCAGTGGAGTACTTCCAAGGCTAATTACAGCACCCTATGTGATCCCTAGGTGACTGGGGGCTGCTTTGCTCACATGGTGTACTGGGGAGGTGCTGGCATGAGGAGGGAGAGTCGCCAGAGCTGTCTCTCTCTTTCCACTGCAACATTTCCATGCTGGAATGGTGCTCACACACAGGGGATGTGATGTGTCTCTGATTTTCCTTCTCTCCTTGTGTCCTTACCATCTGCCTCTCTATCTCCACCCTTCATTATTCTCTCTAAGGTGGAGAGACCTCTACACCACCAAAAAACTTACAATTCTTCTTCACTGTGTATTTAGCACTTTTGGATTCATTAACACATGTAGGATTTGTTGTTGTCTCATGCCCTCTGCTGTCRTACGCATATTTTCTAAAAAGAAAGTACCTCAGAAGGTGCTTGATTTTTCTATCCAGGTTGCAACCCCTCTTGGACCCTGCTGCCTGCGACAGGATCTTTTGCAGATAGGGCCTCCTCCACAGCTGTCCTATTACTTCTTATGTTTTCCCATGAGTTCTTCTAAACTGTATAGCATTTGTTATGGAGAACCACAAACTACAACTGCTATGTTATTTACTAAATTTAGGGTGCAGCAGAAAATTGAATGCATGTTTACAGTTATACTTCAGCGTTTCTTATAGAACCTAACAGCTTTCAGTGTTTTTATATAACTTAACAGAGAAAGAGCTAGACCAAATCACTACCTGAGTGACAAGAAAACCCTACACATCACAGGAAACAATTGCAACGGACACACACAAAAAAGACTTATTCTGTATGCTTTGTCAAAGACATGTAGTGTGAGACCTTTCTGCTCTTAGATACCCAACACAGAGCTGCTGCAATGAGCTATAAAACTCATTGCATTGACAAAACGACAAATAATCATTTACACAACCCAAAGGCATCTAATAGAAATTAGACTGTTTACATAGTGCACAATAAACATTGAAAGTAAAGTAGAAAAAACTTTCAAAATAAACTCTCAAATAAATAACTTAGCTCATTGAAATCTGGCTACTAAGAATTACCACCTAGACACAGCTATATGTTATGAAGATAAAGGAAAGAGGGTAGTTTTTGTGGTCTAAAGACATTCCTTTTACAGTGACAACTTCTGTTTATTTTGGTGTTTGAAGAAGAAAAAAATTAATGCTGTTTTACTGATACCGTGTGCAGAGTGGATTTTCAGAAGGGCTGCATGAAGTTAATTCTGTTTCCATCCATTGTGTTAACTAGCTCTACCTAGTTTTTGTAGTGAAATCTTTCAGAAGCCTGTAATTACTTAGACTTCAGAATGAATGTGAAATTTTGCAGCAGAGTTGTACGCACATGTCTTTTAGCTGCATTTTCTTTGAAAAGAAAAAAAAATGGAGGAATAACACTTCCTGAACTTTTTAAAGTACTCAACATCAAAGTGTTTGAAGTCCTAAGGCAGTAGTAGTTTGACACTAAGATAGGATGATGAAGAGGCTCCCTCTAGTGACCAATTTGTTTTTGAAAACTTGCTGTTCTAGAGAACATTCGATTCATGCTCTACCTTTCTGAAAATCAGTTACTCCTGTATGCAATGATCGAAAATGATTAGATGTCTTTGACCTCTCATTTACACCACTTCTTCAAGGACCGAATGCCCCAGAGAAGCTGCAGAGCCCTAGCTGTGATCCTGCAGCCCCTATTCCAGCTTCACRTCACAGGAGGGGAACCAAGTTTGTGTCACTCAGGACTGCTCTGCAATGTGAGCTGAAGTGCAGTAAGCGGGGATGACCGGGAGAGCCCCTTCAAAAGTGCACTCCTGATCTGGACTAGAGCAACTAAATTCCGCCAGGGCCTGACACAGAGCACTTGGTCTCAGACAACGATTCAGACTACTTGGGCATCATCCACCCTCTTGAAGGATCTAGAAAGCTGCCTGTGTTTCCATTCTGAAAGGAAGCTTCTCACGCTGTCTCATTATAACTGCCTCCCTTGGTCAGCATAAATGGCAGGGGCCAGCTACTTGCRTGTAGGCATGACCTAACTCTTTAGCTCAGTGCGATGGGGACTTAGTCACAAAATGGAAACATTTTGTTCTGGTTCTTGCTCCAACACCTTCTGATGGATTTTCTAGGACAATCAGTGAATAAAGCGCATAAAGAGCACTTAGAACAGGAATCATGATTCTGGATTTCCACTTCAGGAGTCCCAACTTTTAGGACAGAGATGGATGTCAAACCTGTTCAAACCAGCTTATTGCTTTGTATAAAATAAGTAGAAGTAAAAAAGAGCCATGACCATCCTGTCCAGCTGAAGAAAATTGCCCAGCTGATGATTCCCAGTGGAAAAGAAACTACCTTCTCTTCCTTGTACTTGCCTGCACAAAAGGGTACTTGATTTTGGCTCCTGGGGCCCTTCCGCTGCCCCGGGTCCTGGTCTCGCCTTGTCGCAGACTTACGCCTGCTCTTTGCAGTCGGCTGCTTCCCGCTCAGGAGCGCGCAGCCCTTGCGTCATCCCGCAGTGGTGGCCCCTTCTGGGTGTGCTGCTYGGGAGAGCAGCGCCTTGCTCTTCTGGAGCATCTTGCCATCGATGCCGTGGTTGACCTCTCCTGACCGTACAGGCCACGAGCGCACCCCCAGCACCGGGAGCAGCGCACTGCTTTTACTATCTGCAGCATGCAAGTTAAATGTTTAACACAGGCAGGTGGTCTCAGGTCCTCTCTTCCTCCTCCTGCAGTGAAGGTAGAGAAAGCCTAATGTGTGAATATATGCGTACGTACGGGACCTTACAGTGCCTGTTATTTCAGATATTTCTTTTTGTTTTTCCATGGAAATGGAAAGAGCAAAATAGGAGATTTAGAAGGATTTCTAGGCAATTGGGGTTACTAGACTGAAACTGCACAGAAAATATRTATATAAAAAAACAGAATAAGGATGTTCCACAGGCAGTAAGATCAATAAAGAGTGATGAGATCTAAAAAAATTATTTTTTTTTCTCATAAACTATAAAATACACAAAATAGAATTTTAGTTTGATAGCTTATAGAGACAAGACATATATCTAACATGCTTAAAAAATCATGCACTTTAAAACTGCTTAAATCTATAAAAAGTTGGGATGAAGCACAAYAGCATATGCATGAGGATCAGAAGATTTCACCTGATTCCACATTCTACTATTTTATGAAATTTCCACCACTGTAGCTGTTCTTGCAGATATCAGGAGCTACAGTCTCAGTGGGGTGCTATTCCAATTAAGTGGGGGATGGTTAAATATCTATAGTAGAGAGTTTTAGACTGTTTTCTGATGCCGAGGCTAAATACATTCATATAGGTATGTCTAGAAAATATACTATGAGAATTTTACAAAATGTTTTTACTCGCRTGATAATTTGTAAGATAACATAGGGAAAAACCACAAACCACTGGCGTCACTAAACAAAAAAGAGCTGGACAAGGCACTCACAAGGCAGCACAGATTTTCCGTGTTTTTATGAACTTGATGTGAAGTCAGGAATTCCTTTGTGCTGATATACTTTACTGTTGATCTTCACCGTATTTMGTTTGCATTGCGTGCTACAGTTTCTGCTGTTTATCAAGTAGCAATTAATAATAATGGCTATAAATAATTGGGCATTATATAAAATTCCAGTGAATAAACTTGCCTAATGACGCTGAGTATTCCATATTCAAGTCAGCTGTTCTGTTTACTAGAACATGATCGTTTAAACCCATGAGAAAGGAAATTTATAATGCAACATTTACAGATGGATTGTATCTTAAAACTTAAGAGGTCTTGAGACACCTTAAAAAGCAGGAAGAAATACTGCAGAGCAGGTGTTACATATAGATTACATATGAGTTGTAGGGGGACAGAACAACACTCATGTTTGCCTCCAAACAGYCCCAATAGCAAAGTCAAAAAGCGACCCTGGAATACATTTTGTTAATGATTACTATTCTAGATTTATAGAAATGTTGCTCCTTGTTACTACAGTTCACAAATCAACTTCAAATTGTCTTCARTGTTTTTCTCTCAACAGCCACAAGCTGCAGTTTTCGAGTTTAGCATTTCAAAAGCCATGAGACAATTTGATTTCAAGCCTGCTAATTGTAATCCTCACCACTGAGAAAACAGTGGAGAGAAAAGAGRAGAACATTGACCTCTAAATTCAGAGCATTATAAATAGTTCTAGTTAATTCCAAGCCCTTTAAAATATTGCTTTTGTATTCCAAGCTTGAAAAAGAGTATTGTCATTCAGAAGTGAGGATCCTCTTCAGAAAATAGGTCCCCTTGCCTATTAAAAAGCCCATGAATTATCCTTTGCAGTTACAAGTAGTTGAGCACCAGAACAGCGCCAGTGTTGTAAAAAGGGGAAGTGTGAGTTTATAGCCGYGGTATTTTTTGCACTCCCAGGGAATGGAACTTTGCTCCAGAAATCAATGGTGGGAAAATATCTAATAAAGCCACAGAGGAAGAGCTCTGCTGCAACGGTCTGCATAGAACAAATATATGGATTAAGAGCTCTGAAATGTTTTTATGTCAATGGCATTCTTAAGCCAAGGCTATACAGACTTTTCCCGGCATAGCTATGTTGGATGAGGTTGAGAAAAGTCCATTTTTGCCAGCTGTGGGAAAGAAATGGCTAAAATAAACTACACTGGTAGGAGTACAGGGTTTAGTACAAAATGTATCCGCATCGGGACCGATTTCCTGATAAGGTGCTGCTGATACACGCCATCCAAGCGCTCCTACAATGGACGTGCTCTTGCGCTTTTCACTTATGAATGTGAGGTATCTCTTTCTCACATCTCACTTTAACATCTGTAGATTTGGGGGGAGAAATGAGTAGACTAATAAGTCAAAATATCCTTGCTGCGCTTGTTTGGATTTGGAACCCAAACACTGTAGTATCTCTCGGTTTATACAACCGTTAACAACTATATATGTTTTTTTATATATATATATATATGTATATATATATATACACATATATATATATATATATGTATATTTCATTGTTATTTGGGCTCCATCTCTAGGCCAATTACCCAAGAATTTATGAAGTTATAGATTTAATTCCTTTCCCTCCTGAGACCTGACATTTTAATACATCTGATTTTCCTACCCATTCCCTCCTCCTTGGCTATGAGCAGTTTGTAATTAAGTACGGTAGAGCTCTTTTTAAAGTATTAGTGAATTGAATTCTCCTGCTAGTGTAGCTTAAGGAAAGSTCACCACTGTAGGATAAACCCACAAATGTAGTTTGAAACTTTTATCTTGGGCTCCTTCTAAACATATCTATTGAAGCATTAAAAATGCCTTTGAAATTCACAAGTCTCTTTTATTTTCTTATTATGGAAGGTTAGGTAGCAACTTGATAGTTGATGTTGTATTAAGCATATTTTCAAAAGCAGAACTAAAACTCCTTCCTTTCATTTTTATAATGACCAAGTCAATAATATCTGGCAAAATATTTCTACAGAAAACAGCTGACATTTCCCTGTATTTTTAATGCCACATATTTGTTAACTTTTGCAGACCTTTAAAGTCTTTTTATTTTCAATTTTATGCTGTAATTTACCTACTTGCGTTTACCAGTGAAATGAATCAGATTTCCCACAAACTGCAGACTTCCTTCCTTCCCATATTGTGTTACAGACACCAGCCAGTTTCAAAATATTAAACAAACCAAGAGTTTCCCCATGCAGTTTTATAACTGAAGTGGTCTCCAACCAGAAAAACAGACATAAGTGTTCRGCTATCCCAAATACTTTAATTCGGTTGAGCTGCCGAAAGTCAACCTTTGTCTGTAGAGACTGGGGAACGAGAAGGAGAGTCATGCCGGGGTTTGGAGCCTAAACTCTTTTAGATGGACATAAACACAAGGCATCATGAACATCAATGGAAGCATCACACTGGCTTCAGGAGACAGCCCTGGAGGCTGCAGCTCCCCTACGTGTTCCTGGTGACCTTCCTGCAGGCCGCCCTCGCTGGTAAAAGTGGAGCTGGGATCTTGAATGACACAACTACTCACATCTGTGCTTTATGGACACTGCATTAGTGAGATTACATCTCATCAGATTTAAATTTTTCATTAATATTTCTTATGCATTTGTGAGAATGAGGGCTTTTTTTTTTATTATACATATGTGTGTGTGTGTGTGAGAGAGAGTGTATTTACATAAATACACAAGAACGCTAAAAGCAGAAATCTACAGTGAAAACAGGTCCTGATACAGCAATTAGGACAATATTTATTGTGCTATAAAGCTAGCTAGCTTGTTAATAAGTGTGGAAAATGTATCTACTACATTAGACACACTAATTACCACAGCCAAATGATTTCCTGTAGTGAAGAAAAGATTATATGGACAGTGTTTAGCATTATTTTTTATGTGCATGTTTTAGCCATTCATTGGTTTTATGTAAGAGCTGAGATCTGTAGTGTATTGACAGCTTTCATACTTTCAAAACAATGAGGAAATTTCATTATTAATTTTCTAGACTCTGATATTGACACTCAGTTTAACCCTGCTGTATTTACTGATATACACTATAAACTCTTCAAGGTAGACATTATTTAAAATGGTAACAACAGGAAGGGGAAAAATGGTTAAAAGAAAATTACTTGTGTTCTTTTAAACATTTTAAGTAACATAACACATTTCAGGTGTACAGAATGAGCATGGCAGTTACTTCAGTTCTTCCAGCTTGCTGGCTTGTACATAATCTTCAAGAAATTAAGCTTTTGAATATAGAAATCAAGTTTGCTTTTTGCCTAAACGATTTACAAGATTAAGCTGTAATATAAGCTCCAACGAGGGAGTCACACTTGTGGGACTATGGCAGAAGTAATTAATCTGGTTAGAAACTGCATTATTTGAATAAACCTAAACTTTTCCCACCTCTGCTAACAACAATATATTGCATATTCATTACATTTCCAACATAAGAATGTACATTAAAATACTCTGAGAAATAAGTARCATACAGTTCTTGGAGACATACCCTATTTTCTCTTACTAGCATACGTCGTGATGAAGTCTTCCTTCCAGGYTGGGTTTTGTTAACATGGACACCTTGGTACCTGCAAAATCCTATTATACTGATTTCTTACATTCCTTGGTATCCTATTTCAATATACAAAGTAATTTCATCTTTCCTTAAGACTTTCCAAACACTGGAATATCTGATGGCTCTAATCTTGGTGATRTTTTAAAAACTATTACTGCATTCATTCAGGTTGTTTTCTGAGAGGAGGTTTTCACCACTGGAGGGCAGAGAGACACAGCGTTGGCCAGCTTGTCTTGATCTACAGGGAAAATAACTCTGGTTTACTGCTTTAGGATCCAGGGGCTCTTCTATCTTTCTCCTCAACAGGAGTGTTTGCAGAGAGTAAAGGCAACCCAGTATGGCTCTCAGACAGGAGGTGAATCAAAACAGTAGAATTACCTTCYTTTGCCTGCGGACAAACACTCTTTCACCAACATACCTGAACTTCACGGTTCATTTCAGCCTGAATATTAAGTTTGTGAATTATTTTGTTTTGTTTTGTTTTTGTTTTTGTTCTTTTTTTATATATATATATGAGGCTGATCCAAGACATTGAGTCCATATGTTCTCTAAAGCTAGGAGAGCTGAAGTCTAGCTCTGCATTAGGTAGCCTTACCATCTACTCAAATACTTTAATAAATSTACTTTGATAAGGATTTGGGGGATTTGGGTATTTTTTTGATGAGCACTTGTCTTCTGTATCTGTGTTTTGCAATCCATAACRCTGGGATCATAATACCCACTTTTGTGATGTTTTAAAATCCTTTGAGAGAATTTATTTATATGAAAGTGTGCAGCATCTGGGAAGAGGTAGGTATTTAAAACACAATTAGGCTGTTYCTAACCATTTGGTAATATAATTAAATATGTCATGGGGAATAGTACATTATTGCAGCATCTCAAGGTTAAACCCAGTTTCTTGGTTAGACTTTTCTGAAGGTTTATGCACTGTAAATAAAGACTTTATAATTTAAAGACTAGACAAATTTTAAGACAGCTTTTCAATCTATACAGCAAATACAAAACACATGAATGGTGGATAGTTATATACATATTCTTTGCCATTCAGAGCAGCTTTCTAACATAACAAAATTCATCTGCTGCTGAAGACAACATCAGGTCAACAAATATTGTCACAGACAGTTGAGGTGCAATCTGATGGCACCTTAAGTCCTAATTAAGAACTTCAGTGGTGTACTGGGCTTTACTTAGCATCCCTGGAGTCAAGGTGAGGTTTGTTCTATAAGAATGTGTTTTAATTTCAACCTACACATCCTTCCTATACATCTGACCATTCATCAAGCTGAAGGGCATTAGTTCTCRCGTGCTGGGTATATTCCGGTTTGGGTTACTGTATATTCTGCATACTTTAAGTCCCCACCTGGCTTTCTGGCTCAGTCAATCCTCTTTCTTAAAGRAGTCTCAAATGCCACATCAACCACAAAAGAAGGACTTGAGGTATTTGACAGGATTTGTTTTAAATTTCTCARTGACACCAATAGCCATGACACTGAGTTCTTCCTTGGCAGGGTTTGTAGTAGGCTTCTCTGGTACTGCTCTGTAGAGAATTTAGGAACTCTGTGTGAGCTCAATGTGTCTCAGCTATGAGGGCCCACAGTAGCAATGAAAAATAGATATTACTGATTAGTCTGTCAAGAAAATGTTGTTAGCTTTGAATAAAATACAATAGCTGGAGAGATTTTTCTGTTCTGTTCTCTCTCATTAACTTAGTCTGCAGACTAAAAACATGTTCAGAAAATATATATATTTTTTTCCTCCAAGAAGTCACTRATTGCTATCTGACTCCTAGGATAAGAAACATCAGGACCCAGTGAATCTTATTTTCCATGCAATCCATGTAATGAAAATAGAGGAAAAAGAATTACCCAAATTATATGCAAAGAAAAAGACAATCCTAACATAAACATATCTTTTCACGGAGCTGAATTTTTACACATTCTGAACAGATTTTGACTTTCTCAGAGTTTGCTAAAAGCATTAGAGGAAAAACATACTTTATTTAAAAAACATCTGCTGTGAAGAATTCCTCCTTGAAACAGTTACTTTTCACTGCCTCCTGCCATACACATCAGCAGTTTCACCAGCTCAAAATGAAGCAAAGAATAACAAAATGGGAACAGACACAGGCCCAGTGTGTAAATCCATGGCCTGAACCTTATTTATTCCTCACTTCTTGGCACAAGTTGTCCGATAAGAGTGGGAGGGGSAAGACCAGTAACTTCAACTTCTTTGCCAGCAGCACTGCCTACAGCCCTAGCACTCAGAGCCACAGGAAATCTGGAGCAGAAAATGTGACTTTAACCTACCACAGCTGTGGGGAAAGGCTTATTCCCACCGACTGGGTCCACTCAGCTGCACGGACACCGGGCCTGGCCCCAAGGCAGAGCCCGAGGAAAGCGATCAGTGTGTGCCGAGCGTGTTAGTGCTGCTAAAAACGATGCAAAGGAGCACAGCCTGGGGGTTGTCTGGGAAGAAGGTAAAAGCCTTTTTAGCTCTCTTGTAGTCTGACTCTCCAGATAATGAGTTGGACCTAGGTAAAAATGAGTTGGGTAGAAAACGTTGCTGTCTTCCCTGGTGCTACGTCCTTGGCTTGTCACTGCTGGTGTGGTCAGGCCTCCAGATGAAGCGTCTCCTACTACAGCAAATGAACTGATCCACGGGAGTTCCAGGCTGGTGATGGGCAAAGATCTTTTTCTGGGCATGCTGAAGGACTGTGGGAGGTGCTGGAGGGTTAACAGCTCTCTGGCAGGGCTTGTCTGTGGCCTCGGTAGGAACAGGCAGCTTACGTGGCAACCTGGGTGAGACAGACAGGAGCTGAGACAATTCTGCCATTACATCTTACCTTCTGTTTGTCACCAAATGAACGTTGCATTGGCCCAGCACCTAAACAGGTGGCTAAGGAAATCTTTGCCCCAATGCTACACTTTTGAAATAAATCCTGATAATGCCAAGGAAGTTAAAAAAAAAAAATAAAGAAAGAAAAAGGAAGAAGAATGCCGATGTGGTGATGATGTTTAAAAGCACAGGAAGATTGACATGAGTGAGGCTAGGCTCGCTAAACTAAGATTAGCTGTCAAAGAAACCTGATGTTTTCCTGTGTGATTGCCAGCTTGGCAGGTGACAGCAAGTGCAGGGCTGCAATCTACACATGGCTTTGAAAAGCTTTATCTAATGTAGCATGACATTCTGATTTAAAAACTGAATACCCCACCATATTAACCAAGCCTATGATAAATGGATTAATAATAGGCTTACTGGCAGATACTAAAAAAAGATTGCTGTCACTGAGGAATTGTTATTCTAGGACTTGTGCTTATGACTAACTATCTTAGATCTACTGCAGTTGATACTGTCAGTGTGACTTGGAGTACAAAATTATTGCTGAAAACATTTTCTCCAAGGACTTGAAGAAGCCCAAGCATTGATCAAGAACAGGCAGTCGCGCATTGCGATCTGAGTTGCTTGGTAAGGTAGGCTCAGCAGGAACTGCCAAGAAGACCCTGTAGTGGGAGGATTATGTGAGCATTGAATTTATACATTCAAAAAAAAGCGGTAGCAAAGTGCTAGAATACTGTTCTTCTGTCAACTGTATTCTAAAAAGGATTTTTGAAAAAATTGGGAGAGGTATATAAAATTAATTTTAAGATCAGAGAATGTAATTTACACTGGGAGGCTTAAAAAGGCTCTGTTAAAGAATGCACCAAGAGGTGGCTCCACAGGAGTATTTAAGTTCCTTTAGGGGGGAAATAATGAATACTTGAGTCACTAATGTAATAATGGTGAAAGGCTTGACAAACAACAGGGGCTGGCAGCAGAATCTAGACATCTCCAAACAGGAAATATGCCGCCATTTTTCAGTAATGAAGGTGATCAAACATAGGAACAAATTACTGAAGAAGGGATGGAGTCTACTTGTGCCACGCTCAGCTCAAGCTTGGATGCCTTTCTGGAAGAAAAGCTTTAGCCAAATAGAAGTTATTGGGCTTAATACAGAAATAACTGGATGAAATRTAAGGGCCTGTAATATATCATAGGTCAGATTGGATGACCTAATGGTCCCTATTGACACTCAAGCATACAAGTCTCTGAAAATGCTGTTACCTGGGATGTTCAAGCAGTTTACTGTCGGTAAGACAGTCTAGACTGCAGTACACACCAGGAACCAGTACTATTTACTAGTTTTTCAGGGTTCTTTTTCAGTATAAAATAAAACCCACAGGAGAAAAGCCAAACTAGGCTTTTAGAAGGAATGAACTTCTTGGACTGTTTGTTCCTGGCAGGCTTATAAAAATGCCTAAATAACGAGTAAGGTGTTGTCCAGTCATGGAGCAACTGAAAGCTGCTGCTGTTCTTCTGAAATAGTTTTCATTTTGTTCTTCCAACTTACTGTACTTTTTTTTTCAGTCATGTCAAATGTGAGCATCTGAGAAAATAATTATGTCATATTTCTCATGCCAATACAAAATGTTCACTATTAAAACTGCATTGTTCTCCATTCATAAAAGTAACCTCCCACCACCATGATCGATTCTACAGATTAGTATAAAAAGCAGCAATTTGGATTTCAAACAGAGATGGTATAATTTTTCATTTCTTTTTTACCCTCTGTTTGTTATTAATACATGGCTTCTAATAATCTACAGTAGAAAAATCGTAGCAAAACTTTCCTTTAAAGTGGCTCCTATAACTGTGTATGTGAGCCTGTATGTGAACTATAAATCCTGTTACAATAGTTATCTTCTAAAAATTATTTCAATATTAGCCTTAAGTGGCCATTCAAGAACCTGATATACTGACTTCAGTGAGAGCACTTTTGCCTTGGGTTTTACAAGATCCACTCAGCACAGTTTTATACCCAAATTCTAAGGGCCTAGGACCTTCTTAGCATGACCTTTTATGTGGAATGCATTTTTTGCAGGGATTGTAAATCTAAATCCTCCATTTATTATAAATATAAGTACTAGATTTGCATGCATGAATAGAGAAATTGAAATAATGTTTCTTCCTTTCAACCATTTGCAGATTTAAAATGCTTTCACAGTTTATGTACTGTGCTGACATGAGGACACCATACAAAAGACTCTGTATTTCTTATGCTAAGCCATTTCTCATGCTAAGTCATATTTACCCAGAATTTGTAGTTTCATTTAGGAATTCAAATTTCTGTAGATAAAACAATTCCTCAGCTTTCCTCCAAGCTCCACCTTATAGAGACCAGCATGAATTTCTTCCTGCAAATGTCATGCAGTATATATTATTTGCGCAAATYTGAGTGGACAAAAACAGAAATTCAGATGTATTTCAATGAGCCACGGCTACGTGACTGAGCCTTTTCACATGACTGCAAATATCTGGTGAGTATTTATTATTAGCTATCCCAAGCAATCCTCAAATTTAAATCCTTACAAATTTTAATGTCTGGTTCTTTCTAGGCACCTGACTGAATAAACAGTTCRATTGTCAGAAGTCTGGAGCTTTTGCATGTCCAGTTGGCATTAATGTGACAAAACAACCTTTGTGTTGTGAAAAAACAACCTTCAGAACAAATCTTCAATTCCTCTGCTACATTTGGAGCAGCAACACTTTGATACACTGGTTCTTCCCCAGTAAGAAGCGATATATCATAGCAATGAAGCTATGTGGCAAACTTTATGCAGCAGTCTCAGCACATGATTTAGTTATGCACAAAATCACTTAAATGKTTCGGCTGATTTAAACATTATCTTGAAATAAACTGTGGAGAGAAAATACCAACAGTAACACTTCCCCCACCCCAAGCTTCACCATTCCAAATAACGTTTTGCCAAATGCTTTGCTATTTATTGACCATGTTAAGCTGTAGCTCTGAGGTTCWTGTTTTTGCAAGGAAAATTCCAATCCAGAGTAGATCTTAATACCAAAGTTAGGAGAATATATTAAAACTCAGTGTTGTTCTTGCCATTACAGCACTTGGATCACGTTAGCAGCATTCTTGCTGGAAGGAGGCTGGTAGGAGCGTTTGGAAACAGCTATTCTCTTAATCTGGCAGTTCCAAAATTTCTTTGTAACCTACCAAGGGAGTAGATAAATACTGCAAAGATTCCTCAAGAATGGCAATGGCTTCCAGGGGAGGGAGGTGGTCGCTGGCTCTTGGCTAAGCTAATGGGGACAAGTAACATCATGTGGCCTTTGTGCCATAGTAGGACAACCTTACTTACATATACTCTCTGTTCTTTATTTTCAAGAAAGTTATAGCTGGTAGCTTCCCCACTCCATATTCTCTGACATTATCTCTCTTTTTCTGAGCTCTTTTCTTAAGTATCATGTAATCTGCATGCCTACTTTTACTTCTCCAACATGCTAGTGCAAAACACATTATCTAGAAATGCTCTGCTTCATTTGTCTGTCACATATAATTATATGATAAAAAAGAGCAAAAATAAATGAGAGACAAGGGAGAGAGGACGGTAATTGAGCAGCATTTCTTCTTCCCGCCTCAGTCCCATCAAAGGATGTATTTTCCTCACTATTAGGCATATTTTACTCTCTCCATACAGTAGAATTTATGTTCACCCATTAAGAAAAATAAGAATATGCCCTAGGGTTACATGTGGCAGCAAGTCAGAAATAATCTAGTCATGAGATCATATCTGAAGAGAAGTCATTGTCACTGGATAATGCTCTGGTGGTATTATGAAAACACTGATGCATTTGGATTAAAAGAAGTATTATTGTGACAATGCTGAGTAGTTAATGTGCTATTGAGTACAAGGATGAGAAATAATCAGAATTAGGAAGTGACATGTTACCAGCAGCTGATGATGAAGTTATATTTGGAATTAAGATTGAAAATGACATTGACAGCACATTTCATTTACACAAATGCTGAATTAATCACTGCCCTTAGCTAATGCATTTACCAGACTTCGTGACAGCATGGACGAAACCTAGATTCCTTTATGTTTTTATTTCCTTGCATTTACATGGAAAAATGTATTATGTCACCCTAGACTCTCAACTCAGCTAGTCTGCTGTGCCAAAGGGCTTAGAGAGCTTTCATCCCATATTCTCCAGGAAGTTAGCTACCAAATTTTACATGCCATTTTACTGATAAAAATAATATACTAGTCACTCGGTAGTTTCTTGTTTGTACTTCTGGAAATACTACAAATTGGAATGCTAGAAGAGATAAAAGGTAAATGCAGAGGAGGCCATAAAAAGGGAAAAAGGCCTCATGAATTGAGTTCTTTAAAACTGCAATAATATGAGGTGACAAGGCAGGAGAATGTAGCATGCTGTAAGGATGTTTTGCAAGAGGGAAAATTACATACAATCTGCATTTTCCCATGTAATTCTTGCAGGACAATGAATACTAAATATGTCATTGCATGTTTCTCTATGAAGAGTATCCAATACACAGATCACTTAACGGGATCTGTAGCTTTGGTGCTGGTGACCCTACAGCTTCAGATCTGATCCCAGGGAGCTGCTGAAGTACATTAAATGTGTTCCTACTGTGTGTCTTCCAGTGTAATTTCACCTGAAAAAAATCCAGTTTATACATGCCAGGACAACTCCACAATATAAATCAGTGTGCCATGAATATGAATGTGCAAGGAGATTGCTTCAAAAATTGTGCCAAAACACTAACAAAAGTATCCACTAATGTAGCAAAATCATGACGTGATCCATTTATGACTACAATATAGGGCAATGTAGCGCTTAGCAGCCGCAAAACGCTATCCTTTAATGTGCAGGAAGCATTTTTCTAAATCAATACCAAACATGATTTCAAAAATGCAACATATTTATAGCTTTTGATGTGTTCACTTAGTGACTTGAGGCTACGTGGGAAAAAATAATTGTTTTAAACTGTAATCTTATGTTGTCCATTAGTCTGTCAGTTGCAGAACTGCTTTTCCTAATGCTAATTAAAACAACAAGCCTCAGTGAAAYATGGTCATCTCTTAAATATACTAGTATACTATTTTACAGTGCCGGGGGCCCTGGTAGCCCTTGCTCTCCCTGGCCCTGCTGGGCTCCCTACCACCCCTGGCCTCATCTCAGCCCAGCCCGGGGCTGCCAGTCGCTGCCCTGCGATGCTGCAGTGGTGCCAGTGCCAACGTCAGCTCCCCCATCCACCCGAGAGAGTATTTTTGCTAGCATGGGGATGATGTTTGGAAAGGGCTGAAGGGCTGCCATTTCTCTAAAGCCGTGGAGAGTCCAGGTGGTACAGTGCTGCGTCTTACGGTCATGGACCCGTCAACTCCATGCAAAGATCAGAGGAGGATATATGTGTGTGAGGCATCCGAATGGGACGCTGTAAATACGGTGTTGGACTTTTGCAGAGAAATATGCATCAGCAGCAAAATTCAGAAATATCTAATGGACAGTAGCAGGCTAGTAACTTTTAGTGAAAATTATACATAATTTTTACTGTGTTTCAAACTATTCTTAAGCTGTCTTTCATGTGAATTTAATGCTTTATTCACAACCTGTGTGTTATTCTCTGAACGATAGTGGATAACTAAATGACTGAGCACTGAGACTGCACGTGTACGACGGCTGTAGCAGTCAAAGCTGTGTGAGACTTCCCAGAAAGTCTTTAAAGTAGAATTCTGCCTGGAACAAGTAAACCTGATGTGCAGGAAAGTGAGTGCAGTTTGCTTCAGCATTTCACTAGCACTCTGTAATTTTTGTGCACACCACGATAAGGCGACAGTTTTTGAAAGAGGATCATGTTAGTCCTGGTAATCTTGACAGAACTCCTTTTATTTTCCCACAATTCCTCCTCTAATTTCAGTTAGCTATGTTGCTACCAATCTTAACCTTTTTCGTGATGTTTCTATCCTCCCTTATCCCCTAAAGGATGTGAACTGGTGATGAAATGTTTCCTGCCTACATAATATTTATAAATAGCTTTGGGATCCTTTAGAGTGAAAAATCATATTTGAATGATATCTATTTCAACTCGTGTAATTTACTACTTTAAGGGAAACCCATTGTCCTACTTTGTGTTATGCAATTGTACAAAAAAAGATTTTACAAAAAAAAAAAAAAAAAAAGATTGATTGCCATGGGGAATTAAAACGGTCTGCATTGTTAAGTAACTATATAAACAGTTCATATTCGTTATTTGAACTTGTGGATAGTCCCTCTATGCAGTTCTCTAGTTTTCTTGTAGTTACGTTGCTATTATCTACTACTTCTACACTAGTCATTGATATTTTCATTAAGCACTTAAATATATATATATATATATTTTATATGAAATGATAACCAACTTCAGATTCAAGATATCAAATATCTCAAGTACTTTACAATAAGTTATTTCATATAGTAGTTAGTGATGTGCAGAATTACTGTAGAACTGCAGAAAAACACAAAACAAATCACACTGGGCACAAAACAATATTTTTCAATTGGTTTTCTGAAAGATATCTAAACTCAATTAAAGTTGGAGATAGATGATTTTAATATTTGCATCAACACTGAAATGCTCGTAACTTAGTAATACTTGTCCACAGCTAAAATGTAGTTAACCTTTTAAAAGAACATATTTTTGTTAAACGTACACTCAAATGTTCAGWGTAGTACACTGTATTCCGTGTTACTGTATAGCATAGACCAGTATAGACCAGCACTTTGTGAGAGAGAAAGAGAGAAAAAGAATGTCGGAGCTGTGGACAGTGAGGTCAAAGGATGAAATGGGTGCAAACTGGCTTTAGGATGGTGGAACAACCTTTCCACAAGAATGAAACCTATAAATATTTTTGAAATATACTTAGATAATTTGATTTAATTCTAGAAAGAATTATACGACATATATAAGGGGCAGGAACTAGACTCTAGGATCCAGTAATTTCTTTCCATTCTCATGTGCAAAGGTAGCTAATGTATTATTAAGGCACTCGTGTCTCTTAAAGTGGTATTCACAGCTGTTAAAAATCTGACCTCCTAAAATCTTCAAAGTCAATTGTGACTACAGTCTACAGCCAAAACATTGCATTAATTTTTTTATTGTACCTCTGAGTAAATGCCACTGAAAGAATCAGAAGTAATGAAAGCTTAAGRGAGAAGATTCATCCGTCTGCAGTGTCCTATTTCTGCAGTACGGAAAAGCAAAAGGAAATTCATTTTCTATGAGGCCAGTTGACAGCTGCCACTAGAAACATGTGAAGGAGCTATTTGTAGATCTTTACTGAAGGCCACATGCAAAAATGTATGTGGAATTCATGCTGTTAGAATTTACAGATATAYGTTACTGAGTCAAAAATAAAGTTTTAGATACCTCAAAAAGTTCACAGCCAATTGCAGATTCACGTGCATTCTTGTGGAAATTGCTTATTTATACTCAATTCACAGTTCTTCAAGCACACAGCATTGCCGTCATTCTTCCTCTTTTCTTCATCTTTCTAATGCACAGTAAAATGAGGGACCGTTCCTCCAGAAAAGTATGAAAAATGAGCAGAGAGGGGTTTCCCTGTAGGAAATCCTCTCTCTCCCTGCTGTCAGCTCTCCTCTATCTGGAAGATGGTGTTGCTGTTGGAAAAATGTCACTGCAGGGAAACAGCAAGCCCTGAAAGCCTGGGCTGGGACAGTGGCATGGTCAGCCTGGACCCAGAGAAGAGGAAGCTGCTCTGCGTGCAGAGGGCCGGTGCTGACGGATGTTGTGCGCTATCAGAAAAAGGCAGCGATTGCTCATAGCAGTATTGGGATAAATTGGCAAGTGGGTGTAACTTCAGATCTCAGTAGCAAAAAGGGAAATCTTCATCTTTTTGGTCCTAGAAAAAAGAGGAAAAATCCTGCTCAAAGAAAAATACTGTAATTTTGAGACCCAATACATTTACAGCTTGCCTTTCCCTACAGGTTTACATGCTTCAGGATTGTCTGATGCCAGTAAAACTAGAGTATGGGGTGGGGGGAATCATCACTTCATTTTATTTCAAGGGTGCCGAGTGAGTGCCCATTATGAACAATAAACTTTCTACAGCTCCAGGAAAATAAAAAAAGCACGTGATGTATGACACGTCATGTATGAAATTTTACTAGTTGGCATTAAGAATTTATTTTAAAGATTATGTAAAAGTAGAAGAATACATGAAAAATAGAAAGTTCTTTTCTTCAGTGGAGAAACCAGTATGTGAAAAACTAGATTAGAAGCTACCAAGAAACAACAGGAATTTCTTTCAGATTTATTATATAATATGGATACAGATAGTGAAGCTTGCTCTGTTTGCATTATAATAATTTAATTATTATTAATATAATAATAAATATTAAGTTTTCTTGCCTATTAGTAGAATGCAAATGTAGTAAAATATGTTATAAAAGTATACATCTGCCCACTTGTGTAAAATGAGACAGCAAACCATCCAATGCCTCCGCGCTGCTCTCTCCTGCTGATGAATGGCTGATGGACATGCTGATGTAGAGATGAAATCAGTTATAATCTGCCATGTTGCAGTGAAAAAGGCGGGGGGGGGGGAAGAGAGTGAATCAGAAGAGTGATTGTGCAAGTTATAGTGCGAAGGGGTGGCATTAGACCTCTGCCTTCCAAAGATAACTTTCAATACAGAAACTGAAAAATTTCAGTTCTGCATAACAGACATGGGATCGTGCCCTGTGAGCTGTTTCTGCAGGTCGAACAGCTGAGACGTTTCTTCTATATCCTACATGAAAAGTGCAGAGCCAAAAAGGGATTTTTATAAATAAAGTCTAGATGTTTTTAGGAGAATTTATGTTCTTTTCTAACTCATTTCCAACTTTATAATGAAAGCTGAACCTTGTGTTTGCTGTATCGTTCTTTTTCCGCGCACTTGTACGATCGAGCTGGGGCCAGGCAAAGCAGAGGAATTTGGTTATATCGCCTGTTTGGCAGGACGAGATCCAAAATCCGAGCGTGCGTGCCGGCGGACCTGGTGGCTCTCGCACGTTGCCACGTGTGTAAGCGCCTGGAGGCGACGGCGCGTTCCCTGCCGAGCCCGGCGAGCCGGGGCGCTGCCCTTGCCGAGGAGCCTGCTCCTCGGCCTCGTGCAGCACGGTGCAGCTCCCGCAAGGCGCAGGTGGCCCYGGGACTCGTGGCCGTGGCTCGCTCCCCACAGGCTCCTCGCCCGGCACACCTGCATGCCAGCTGCTGTCGCTGGGCTCTGTCCCGGCTACACAGCCACCARATCAGAAATGAGACATTTTACTACTGCCACGAGGCAACCCAAGGCTGTGACTACCAGCACAGTACAGCAATAAATGCTATACAGTGAAAGGCAGGGATTCTTTTTTATTTTATTTTTTTCTTTAGAATTAAATGGCTATTTTACCACCGCTGATTTAAGATAAAAATACTGCAAACRGCATCCCTTGGAGGCAGACTTTAGAGGCCACACATTCACAAATGGCACTAAAGGGATATAGGTATATTTATTTTTCTTATGTGGTCTGCTCAGAAAGCTTTATAGATTTGAATCATCATGAGTGGGCATGAGCAATGCCAAGGTCATGGGTTCAGTCCCTGTATGGGGTTATGCTGAGGGTTGGACTAGATGATCTCCAGAGGTCTCTTCCAACTTTACCATCCTATGATCTCTATGAATCTCACACTGAAAAGCCTTTATACTATATGGGGCTGCACACTACTAGCCTTTTCGTGCAGGGATGCAGCTAACTGGTTGATTGGTGCAGACTTTGATAAAGCAATTTGAATAAGGCTTAACTTACACTCCAATTTCTTCGAGGTTCTAGGGAAAAAATGACAATATCTCAAGCTATTTTTAAAGAAAAGAAACACAACTTCTGTGTCTGGCAAATGGCTGTATGCTTCATGACCCGTGGCATTGTTTTAAAGAAGGGGAAGAAGAAGAGGAAGAAGAAGCTCTTTACTGTGATATACTGTGGACAGTGTAGTTGCTACTTAAATTCCCAAGTTGCAGTCAACTCTATTTGACTTTGCTTAGGCTTTGTGTATACTGCATTGGCAATGAAACAGTTACTTTTGCATTTCCTTTTGCAGCTTTGCATTACAATCTATGTGAAATCCAGATGTATTTGTTTTCTTCCAGAGAGTTACCTTGGGATACGAAGTCACTGCTAATGAATCTGAATGTGTTGGACCAGATCCCAGTGCAGCTCTCTGGGAAATCCATATTCCATTACCTCAAGAAGCTGAGCCTCAAATACAGTAAAAACACTTTTTACATGCCAAATAGCCATACTTATTGATCATACCAAAATCTATTGCTTTTCCTTGACAGAAGGAGTTAACACTGTTTTGAGAGCGGAATAATATACTGTCGGTGTATTTAGTCTTTAAATTCATTCTCTCTGTCTTTATATTTGGTTAGGAAAAAATGTTCTTCCCTGGACTGAGGATTCTTCAAGTCAAATTTTATCCCTTTGTGCCCCAGAAGGCTTTTTCTCTTCCCACCAAATTATAATTTAGACTTCTGAAAATAGATTTTTACAATGGAAAACCTGACAAAATTTAGCTCTGCTAAGGCACTGCCAATGCAGTATTATATTGGAATTACACTCAAAAAAAAWAWAWRTATATAGTAATATAAAACAGAGGCAGAAAAGGTGAAGCTAATCAGTTATGTGATAATAAGTCACTTAATGCTCTCTGACTGAATTATACACAGATGAGAGCAAACTTCCTGTCTTTTCTTTCAACCAGCCCAGTGTATCTGTCCTTCTCCTTCCTGATTATTAGTGAAGCTGTTGCAAGTGCCAATCTTTTGATCAGGATGAACACCTCCATTGCTGGTGCTTTCATGTCAAAGGCCCCTTTCAGAGAAGAGCTGCTGAAAAGTCAACTGCCTGTGGTCAGCAGAGGCAAAGCTGAAGCACGTGGTGCACACGCTCAGCAYACGGAGCTGGGCGCCTCCTCTGCCTCCCTTCCCGTAGTCTTGTGGTGCCAAACTGGCTAGAGATCACGTATTTCAAGTAGTATTTTCCAGACCAGAAACAACAGATCACCTGAAGAGGTATACCTAGAACATTCTTCAGCAGTTCTGAGATAGCTGTATCTTTCATTGTTTTGAGGGGAAGATGTTCACCTTGAGCATACAATCTTTTTTTTAAATAAAAGCCTTTATTCATGTATTACCATACATACAGTCACTGGTTACCCAAATTTCTTTATCTTTCAGTCATATTAACCTGTTTCCCATCATCCTGTAGGGAAAAATAGGATTTTATTGTCTTATAAAATATACCAAAGTCACTGCAGTCGTATTATTACTTCTCTTAAGCTAGCAAGATGATGAGTTTATTTTTTGTTTTACTCTATAGTGCTATATTATTTATCACACTCCTATTGAAATGAAGAGCCAAAGGCCAGATCTGCAGTGAGTGTAAATGATAATCTTACTTCAAGGAAATTTAGAGATTCTTTGGCCTATTCAGCCTACAAATGAAA
>NW_028186867.1:5828413-5850403 GCF_003343005.1 Rhea americana | reverse complement strand
TAATAAAATAACAAAGGGTTATTACAGGATTCCACTGTATCTAGATAAGTATTTTTCCAGTTCTGGCATTATAAAAATGAAAGTGGAAATACCTGAATTTTGAAATAAAGAAAGACTTTGCAGTATTTCACACAAAACTAGAAGCAGAAAGGCAAAAATTCGGCAGAGCAGATTTGATTTAATGACATCAGTTTTACAGAATTCTCGAATATCACATCGTTAATTTTTTGCCTCACAGAAAATAATTTGACCATGGAGATATCAGTTTCCAAGAAATGCATTTGAGAAGAGCAAAGCTTTTAATTTACTTACTCTGCATCCCAGATAAAGACCTTAATTATTGGATATGAGAGAAAGGAGAGAAAAAAATGGTGAAAAGAAGGAGAGAGACAGTCTTTCCCAGTTTGAAAATCTTTAAGAGATTTGTTTTCTTCCTTGTGTAGAATAAGAAGGATTTTTTAAAAGAATTCTTTGATTAAACTGTTTGAATTCAGTGAGTGCTATTATAAAATTTGGCCATATCATATGAAAGCTTTTATCCTTCACATTGATATAATTCCCAAAACAAGAAGCTTAACACTGAAGATAGATAGAGATGACTATATGATAAATAAGGTATTCCTGACTCTTTTTTCCTGCCCCTCCAAATATTTCAATGCTACATTTCTTTTCTGTAGAGCAGAGAAAATGAACGCAATATAATGAATGAACATTATATAAGCTTTTGTTGGCTGTGAGGCTTCTGGACCAGGGACTATATTTTGTACTTGTGTCACACCCAGGAAATTTATGAGAATTTCTATATTAAAAAGGAATAAAGAGGAGACATTAGATAAATTAGAAACAGCAAACGAATAATAAGGTTGGACTGAGGCACTGGAAGTATTTAACCAACTAATTTTTGGGCTCCTGGCCAGTCACCTTTTTCCATAACCAGTCATTGGACCTAAACTGAAACTCATTATGAATGATTCTGGATCTATGGCTCACATATTGCCAAGGAAAAAGAATTTTTATAATTAAATTTTAACTTTGTGTCCTGTAATTTAGTTTGATTTGCAATAGCTGTTTGCACATAGATTTTTACTAGAAGAAACATATTGAAGTCCCATACTTACTAGTAAGGGACTTCATTACATTGTGGCTTGACTATCTAATTAATTTCATTTTATTATCAGTTGTTGGCATGTATTATTTTAATTTTTATTTCTCTTACCTCATTCTTTTAAAAGATATGTATGCATACATCATCTGGAATGAGAAGGATATGTGGCACTAATGGAACATCACAGTCTTAAAATGACCTACAGTACATGTTTATAATGTGTGTGTAAACTTATGTTTTGCAAGACACTCAGCTAACTGCTGAAAKAACTATGGAAGAGAACTTGCAAATAGTTGAAATTTTTAAGGTGAGGATTATAAGAAAAACATTCACACCTATTGATCAAAATACCTATCTAAGTTATAGCTTTCATTATTATAATTTCCTTCAAGAACAATTTCTGAAAGGCAGAGGAATAAGAAAGGTAGAATGGCTGTGTTGCAAGGTCTTGGACTGAAAATGCAAGAAACTTAGAACRGCTTGCTGTACCCCCAGCTTCGAACCACCTCGTCCAGTGCCTGTAAGCTACCAGTTAGTTCACGTGTGAAAAACAACGTATGCCAGGGCACAGATTTTATTTGGTAAAATTTTATAGCACATTCCTGAGAAGAGAAATAAAGGAATGTGTAAACGACAAAAATAAACTGTTGAGGCTGCAATCTGAACAGAGAAATACCTTCAGCTGCCTTTTTCATCTGCTGGGTCTTTCTCTGCCTCTCTCTCTGCCTTTTCCAGATATGAGAAAGTATAGATGGGGCTTAAATTGATTTTATTTGAAGTGCTCTGCTGCTTTTTTTGCAGTCTCTAAGTGCTATTGTTTAGAATAAATGGCTCCATTTAATTTCAACATAAGGCAGCACCATGGCAGGTGGATGGAAAATTTGCCAAGACTGTCTCTTTCCCTTTATTTCTTAAATGTCATTTTTACAGGGGGTTGAGATTTTTGTAAACCTTCTGAGACACTTGTATTATTCTGGTCCTCATTCCTCTGTCTGGTTCTTGTGAGAAATTCTGTGGGTTTGAGTGCCCTAAAGGTGGACCCATGGCATCCGTTATCTGGTAGATCTTTTTTTTGTAAGAAGGCACTAGGATTTCAAAGTAATCACCTCTGTTATTATTTGGGTCATGCACAAAGAATGGGCTTGTTGCCCAACAGTTGGAAATAGCCTTCCAGTAGCAGCAGTGAGAAAATCCTTCTGGGTAGTTTCAAGATAAGGGAAACATGAATTTTATGGACTATGAGGAATGGACTGTAAACTTTTAATCTTTTAACCAAGATTATTGATATTAGAGAGCCTGATAAATAAACCTGCCTTTCTTACAAGTGCCAATACCACTTTATTGGGCTTGAAGGTAGATGTCTCTTATTGGCAATGGTTCTCAAACACTGCTCCTTCTCAGCATACTTTAATGGAAGGAGATATATCCAGTTTCAAGGCAGGTCTGCTTTGAGTTAGACTGCTCAGAGGCAGGAATGTTGGAAGGGAAGTCTACTAGGGATCTATAATTACATTTATTTCACCTGATTTTTAGCAATCCTACTTTGGAGGAAAACATCTGATTTTTTTACCATTATTATTTTGGTGGAAGAAAGATCCATTATTTGTGAGAGTCTGGAGCTGGTGCTATGCTGCGGCAAGGCTGTGCTCACTCCATTTGCTCTGTGGTTGCTGAAGCACTCTGGGCCTAAGCCTGGAGGAAATAAATGTTTTATGTTCTCTTGCAAAMCCCCCCCACACTCAGTACTCACTCAGAGTACACTGCACTCTGCTTGCCTCATTTTTCAGTGATAAAGCAGATGGAGGAAGAGAGCTGTGAGTCTATTACAACCTTGGTTTACATAAATTTATCTTTTCATTCTTGCAGCAATGGCTCAGACATTAAGATTTAGAAAAAAACCCCCAACAATTCAATCCCATTTCCTGGCAAGGTACATGACCTGGAGGAGGAAATATGTCTGGATTGTCTAGAACTACAGTGGCTTAGCATGAGTGAGTTTCTTTAGATGATTATGTTTCTTTAGATGATACTTATGTGTACAAATATCTGAAGGGAGGGTGTCAAGGGAGGGGCCAAGCTCTTTTCAGTTGTCCTGTGTGACAGGACAAGAGGCAATGGGCAGAAATTGAAGCACGGGAAGTTCTGCCTGACCGTGAGGGGGAATTTCTTCMCTGTGAGAGTGACRGAGCACTGGACCAGGTTGCCCAGAGAGGTTGTGGAGTCTCCTTCTCTGGAGATCTTCCAGACCCGCCTGGATGCAACCCTGTCTAACATGCTCTAGGTGACCCTGCTGAGCAGGGAGGTTGGGCTAGATGATCTCCAGAGGTCCCTTCCTACCTTACTGATTTGATGATTCTATGATTAGAAAAGGTTATGGAAAACCCTGTTTGTGAAACAGGTTTTTTTCAACAAACACAACAATTGTTAAGAAGCACAGTTCTGAAGAAATTATTTGTTCTTCTCATTGGGTAGCAAGAAAAGTAAATGTAGATTTTCTTTGTGTGCAGAGGGTAAATTTGCTGTTAACAGGTCCCCACAAAGATTAGTTTTCATACTGTAGAGTCTGACACTTGCTAGAGATGTTTCCTAACTTTGAACATATTTTCATCTGAGGCACAAGTTATATATTCTTTTCCAAAGCTAATTTTCCAAGGCTTTACTGCTAAACTAATAGAGAAGCAACATCTCCAAGATAAGAGATACAGGAAAGCTTGTCTCTAGTTGCTGACGAATGGATAGAAAGGTCCATATCCTTTTGTTTAAGTTTGAGTACACTTCCTTTCTCAGTTCCATTTCTTCATATCAGCATGGTTTCACCCAGGGAAGTGCTAGATTTTATTCAAGGGAGGCCACTGATGATTTTATCATAAATGATTTCATCATAATGTTATGATTTTATCATAACAAAACATTGATGATTGTATTGTAACAAAATTAATACTGTAACAAATATCTTTATGCTTGATAAGATACCACAGTGAAAAGTTAGCTTGTGGAAATGGCTATGTTGGATGCCAAGACTGTACTTTGGTGAAACCTTAATTTAGGTTTGCATGGCTAAGTCAAAGAAAAGTTGAGCTTGATTTACCTATAAACCCACTAAGAACTGAACAGGGAGGAGAAATGAATAAAACATACATTTAGAGGAAAAATAACTAAGTCCTGACTTTTCCCTAGGAAAATAATGTTTTTCTTTACAGGCACAGGAGGCCCAAGATCCTGGATTTCTAATCTCTTTTCCATTACACTTCATGGTGGTCTAGTTTGCAAATAGAGGACTAGGAAGGAATTGCTACTTCCTTCATGTACTTCCTTCCATCTATGTACTAGATGTATTATGTACTTATGTACTATGTATTAATCATGGGAACACAGTAACCCAGCTGACTGATTCTGGTTCCCAATGTATCTATTTCTGATATGAACCAATTAAATCCAAAATTATTTGTATGAAAAATAAATTAGCAGCTTTGGGTGCAGTATAGAAGTGGAACAACTTCATCCATATCTTTGAGATGTCTACAGACAACATTTTGATCTCCAGAAGTGCATGAATGAAAACAAAGCACAAGGCTTAAACACCCACTTGTTTTATTTTCCAATCATCTGTCTTCAGAAAGCCTTTGATTTTTAAATCTCAACATTATTTGCAAGAATGGACTGTTCTACACTTCAGTGCTGACTTGCCTGTGTCTCAGCAGTTGCTTCTAGGTTTTCTATAAGATAAGAATAATATGGTACTTGGAGATTTTTAAGTTATTTTTCATTTGCGTTCTAAATATGCTTGAATTGGCACTTGCTATGGCAAAAAATAAGTCAAAAAGGAACTTTGGGGGGAAAGCTACAAGCCAGCAAGCAAAGATGTTGGAATTCAATCACACTATAGATAACTACTTTCCTATGTGCAAGACTATATGCAAGAGGACACATTAAATAATATGAATATAAAGAAATAATTTCACTATCACYTTGTCAGCCAAGCACTGTTCTTTTTTGAAAATTTGACCTCAATTGACCTAAACAGATTTCAGCAGGAGTCCAAAGTCTTATGATGAGGGTTTTGGAGCGGTGGGGAAAAAAAGCCTTCCGAATCTTTGAAGATGAAACAAAGGTGTCTGCTTTTCAAATCTTTTCTTTAGTGACTTTGTGCTGTGAGAGTACAATGAAAAATAGACTCCTCTGTGTCAAACTTAGCAAGGGCCTGAATGCTTTATATGGGGTATGTGATATAGTATCCCTGGTGTCTGTGCCTGTTATTATCCCGGTGGCCCGGAAGGAACTTAGGAACAAAAACTGCTCTTGAAAAAATAAGTTACTTTTCATTTATGACTGTCTCGGTCACATTTCAGTTTTATACCTAATTAAGGACAGTTTTAATTTAGAATTAGAMTATAATTGCGTAGATAATCCAGAGATGAAATACTTTTATTTACTGACAAACCTGGAAGGAGCCAGATGGGAGAATTTTCTTTTTAAAGCGTACTGGGGACAAGCAAATGATATTCTCAAGCCTAGGATGGGTATGTGGGTGTTGGAAAGGGGATCCAAAATTTTGCTTATTATCTGGCCTTTTTTTCAATCAAGTATGACTGTATAATTGCAATTGAATAGTCTTCAGTATTGAGCCAGTACTGAGGCAYTCACTGTATGAACTCACTCTGAGTGTCTGTAGAGACTGGGTTTAAGCTTGGAACTAAAATATTAAGATTTTCTAACMATTTTCGTGGTCAAGACTGTAAGAACTGGCAGTCAAAAGCCTGGCATGCAGGATAGAAAAGACATTTTGGAACATAAATCTTACAGGAACTCTTTTTAGATTTTGTTATTTTTGGCCTTAAATTGGCTTATAAATGACTTGAATTTTCATTAGGATTTGAGTGGAGTAGATGAGATTATCAAATACCTTTGGATCCATTCTAAAATGCTAGAGGTGAAAATGCTGCGAGGTTTTGAACTCAGTGAGCATGGAGATGTTTGGTATTCTCAGAGTTACACAGTATCTCCCAAAACTATTTAATGGATAGTGTTTTCTTTGTTATGTTTCATGTATAAAGCATTAATTTTCACTAGAGTCCATTTCTAAGAAAAATGAATCATAGCATAGGCTTAATTTATAACTTTGTTTAACAAAATATGAAAGGTCTCCAAAAGATGGTTGGTTTTGTCTTTAACTTCTTATTTACTTATGGCTGCTGAGAGTAGAACAATGCATTTTTACCTCAAATTCCACTTAAGAAAAAGAAAAGAGGAAATATGTTGTTTTGTGCATATAACTTTTACTATTTTTTTTGAAATTTCAAAATTCCTGAAAATCAAACCTCCTTCCCCTCAGTCCTCATTAGCTTCTCTTTCTCCRTTTTAAATAAGTATGATCACTAGCTGCATTCCTTTATATTTAAATGAGGCACTTCCAAGGAAAAAAAAAGCTAGATTACAAAGAGAAAGAGGGAACTTTGTTTACAYGGTAAACATGTCTAGCTGATGGCCCTAGCTTAATGACTGGCAAAGAGCCCTTAAAAGATTTGTATCCTATTAAAAACAATTTGCTTTGCTTTCAAAAAAATATATATATTTTCTTCCTTGGGTGACCTGCCATTTATACAAATTAATGTCAAGGATGGATTTCAGTGTTGTAATGACAGATTTGGAACACATCAGTTTACCTGTCAAATTCAATTAAGTGGATATCCATCACTTCTAAAACAATGGTTTCTAAAATTCAGGAACATCAATAGATTTATAGCCTGCAGAATATGAAAATGTTTTGATGACCGTGACATTCTAGCTCACTCATCCTTAATAATACTGYTTTACATTTGTATCACAAACAAAACCATCTCATAGGAAAAATGAAATATTACACTGACTGATGCTGGCCTTCCATGTAGAAAGGCAAAGGGAAACTATTAGACCCTGTAGCTGGCTTAATTTGCCTGAGTAGTCAATATAGATTAAAGTTCGTTAAAGATCTCTTGATAGAATGGGATACTTGCTAAAAATTCTAGTGCTGCTTCAGTGAAAATAGTTTGTCGTCCTTAGATTAGTGGTTTGCAGTTTTTATTAACACAAACAAAAAAGAGGAGTTACATCTGGGATAAATTTAAATCTGGAGGGTAGCTGTGATTTTATGCTTCAGAGTATYCTTAATAAAGCAAGAAAGAGTTTGGTAAAAATATAGTTTGGCACACAGATCTTCTGTAACATGTACACATCTGCTGTTAACTGCTTTGTTCCTTAACCTCCAAATTAATATGAAGTTTAGGCTAATGCACAGTGCTTATCCACATTTTATTAGGTGGGTCTGAGTGTTGCATCTTCCTCCTCCTTCTCCCCAGTCTCACTCACGTTCTCTTTCCCTCCTTGTCCTCTGCTCCAGGTCTCTCCTTGCCACTTGCCAGGCTCGATACAGCAGGGCTGGGCCATGCGGGCCAAGCAGCCACCGCTGGTGTTGGCTTGTCTTCCTCTCAGTCTTTCAAACTCTAGCATTGCATAGCTAAGTTGCAGAATAATCTCGATTGTTTTGTGCGTATAGCAAAGTGAGATGCTACCCTAAAATGGGTGATTTGTTTGACTGGATTGGGTGGTTGCAGAGATTCTTTGGGAAACTTCATGTTCTTTCCCTTCTTTTCTTTCTTCACTAGGCTTTCATTATCCTTCTTTCTTTATCAGTCATTCCACATTCACTGGAGAGCAATGTGAGCACATTTGGATTATATTTACATTTCTTTGCTCTTGGAACAGTATTAAAACAACTGTTCAACTAGCTGCTACTTAGTGAAATCATTATTTTGCTCAAAAAGCTTAAAAAGGAAATTCTCCTCAGATCTCTTTCTCATTCTTGGAATGCTCAACAAAGAGAGACTGCTGGGTTTGCAGGTAACAACAGTCCCCCTAAATATTGTATTTGATAACCAGGGAATTAATTTTCCTAAGAGAAGGTACATGAAGCCATGGTTGGTTCTTGTTGCAAAGGCTTGTACTAAACAACATGAATGCAGTGTATAGCTGTATGTAAACGATATGAGATTATATAATATATTAAAGTTTCTTAAATGTTGATAGCGCATTTAAGCTGACACTCCACTGTGCTTTCATAAGCACTTCTTTCTGGTCTAAAATGTCAAAATATTCTGCAAACAATTAGAAGTCCAGCTTCCACTTAAGCTCAAGATCCACAGCAATCACTGCCTAAGAGCCAGGAGATGTTACTTCAGGGAAATTGGAGCTACCTTGTGGTGTACCTTGCTTTAGCAATTATCAGAGATGTGCTTTCCCAGATATTCCTAGAATTGCTGATAGCAAGTCTGATGACATCATTTCTGCAGTCTCACTTTTGAGACTAGAATAGCATAAACTGTGCCTTTTATTTCCTTTATATAGAACTTGGAGGTATGAATGAAGATCAATATTTATTATGAATAACTAAGGATGTCAGGAGGTATATGAGAATATATTTGTGATTCTTCCAAAGACAGCTGTTTATCCTTCTTCACTTTTCCCTCCTCTCCAATTTTAAGTGTCATTTAAGCCCATAAATATTTGTAAATGGAGGGGTAGTAAAGCAATCATGCTGTGTTGTTACCTCATAAAACAATTTTATCTGCATGAGGTTGCTCTTGGATCACTGCTAGACTTTACAACAAATATTAATAAATGAAAAACCATACCCTATAAAAAGTGACTTACACAACAGTCTTATTCACCAGTGAGAAAGTCTATTTCATTTTTTTGTGTAAAAAGGAAACAGTAAGGAATAGGAAAGAATGATATACAACGAGTTTTGCACATGAAGGAAAGATTTATTTCAACCTCCAGACTGGATTTATTTTAAATGAAACATAGTTCATGTTATGCATTATCTAGTAAGTCATTACATACTTGGAATTATAAATTTGTATCGGTAGTTTTATGAGTGGGCAGAAACATACAAGTAAGCTGGCCTTCTACTACATAAGATATTTCAGACACAATAATCCTTAGATATCCTAAGCCCTACTCTAGGTGCAGGACCAAAGTACAAGCACTTCTAATATACGAGAGACTGAAAAATCCATACCATTTGGTTAAAATTCCATATCTAGCTTACTTGACTCTTTTCTTTTCCTCTTAGRCCAGATATTCATCCAATGAAAACTGACTCCATAAAAGATATGGCAGCTGTGGTAGCTTCAGATTAGCCTGCTATGTCAGGAAGAATGTATCTGATGATCTTCAAGTCATATGGGCTGAAGAGATTTCTCTGGTTGGCTGGTGGATTTGCTATCCTCAAGCCCTTTCTTAGTTTTGTTTATTTTGGAAGGGGGAGGAGAATGAGCATAGGACTATAGTCAGTCCATTCCTACCCAGCTCATTTGATTTGTTCTCARCTCCATCTGGGCCCCATTAGTTGCACAGAGACAGGTCTGTAATCAGCAATGCACAGGCCACTGCAGAGTCCTTTACTGCTCAGCCTCAGAACTAACACTGTCGTGGGAAATTAGGTCATAAAATAATTTCCTGAGCCTGAATTGTATAAGAAACTGGAAGCCAGCAAGTGTTTCAAATAGAGCTCTGTTGTGATGAGTCTCACTTTTTTTTCTATCTCTTTAGTTAAATAGAGTTGAACTCATTGTATTCCAAAATCCATAAATGATATCAGAACTATATTGTAGCAATGCCTTGGTAGTGGCTATAGTCATATGACTGATCTAATCAGATGCTGCTGATATCTTCAGCCATACGTTTATTGTATGCTTGGATTTGCAATCAGATGAATTAGCCAATAGTATAAAAATCTCCTTCAACTTAAACATTTGAGTAGAATACAAAAAGGAATGCAGAATATTCACTTACAGGGTTTCAAATAACACTAGAGGAGACCATAATATTGTTCTTATTTAAGTGTAGTAGGCTAAACTGGGTGTTGAAAGTCTAGGGTCAGATTTCTAAGGAAGGATATTCCATCCTTCATTTTTTTTACTTACACTACCTTGCATACATATATGCTCTACAAAATTCAAAAAGTCACTATATTTTTTATTTACATGGAAATCAGTGTCAGCTGTTGCATAATGTCAAACCTTTTAAACGTATCTGCAACTCGTTTCAGGCGCTTTGGGGCAAAAGCATCTCATCATCTTACTGAAAGAGAGTTAGCTGGAAAGAACCTCTGGATGGACATCTAGACCAGCCTCCCACATATCTAGCACTACATTGGTTAGCYGTGGCTTTTTCTAATGAAGTCTTGAAAATTGCCAGTGATCGACATCTTTGGGTAATCTCTTTCAATGCTGTACTACCATGTAAATGAAAATTTTTATCTTGATGTTCAACATGAACCTCCAAATCCTCCTAAATCCTGCCTACAAGCAGGGCTCATGTGCAGAACCTCAAGGAGAAATGAAGTCTTCTGTATTTCAAGATGTTTATTTAGGGTTGTCGTCCRTAGCACGGAGTCTAGTTGGAGGTCTGTAGCTAGTGGAGTTCCCCAGGGCTCAGTACTGGGGCCACTCTTCTTCAACTTACTCATCAATGACCTGGATGAGGGGGCAGAGTGCCTCCTCAGCAAGTTTGCTGATGATCAGAAGCTGGGAGGAGTGGCTGACACACGAGAGGGCTGTGCTGCCATTCAGAGAGCCCCGAGCAGGCTGGAGAGCTGGGCGGAGAGGAACCTCATGAGGTTCAACAAGGGCAAGTGCAGGGTCCTGCACCTAGGGAGAAATAACCCCAGGCACCAGAACAAGCTGGGGGCTGACCCTGTGGAGAGCAGCTCTGCAGAGAAGGACCTGGGAGTGCTGGTGGATGACAAGTTGACCATGAGCCTGCAATGTACCCTTGTGGCCAAGAAGGCCAATGGTCTCCTGGGGTGCATTGGGAAGAGTGTTGCCAGCAGGTCGAGGGAGATGATCCTGCCCCTCTCCTCAGCCCTGGGGAGGCCTCATCTCGAGTACTGTGTCCAGTTCCGGGCTCCCCAGGACGAGAGAGACATGGAGCTACTGGAGAGAGTCCAGCATAGGGCTACGAAGATGGTCAGAGGGCTGGAGCAYCTGCCCTGTGAGGAACAGCAGCGAGAGCTGGGCCTGTTTAGCCTGGSGAAGAGAAGAGTGAGGGGGGATCTGATCAATGTGTACGAATATCTGAAGGGAGRGTGTCAAGGGGACGGGGACAAACTCTTTTCAGTTGTCCTATGTGACAGGACAAGAGGCAATGGGCAGAAATTGAAGCACRGGAAGTTCCACCTGAACGTGAGGGGGAATTTCTTCACTGTGAGAGTGACGGAGCACTGGACCAGGTTGCCCAGAGAGGTTGTGGAGTCTCCTTCTCTGGAGATCTTCCAGACCYGCCTGGATGCAACCCTGTCTAACATGTTCTAGGTGACCCTGCTGAGCAGGGACGTTGGACTAGATGATCTCCAGAGGTCCCTTCCAACCTTACCGATTCTGTGATTCTGTGTGATTTTAAGACTATGCCGGGATTGCATGGCGAGTATATACATTTTGTATTGTTACATTTATTTGTGATGTATCCTAGTTTATTTTCCTTGGTTTTCTAAACCACTATTAACAAGATTATCAGAATCACCTTCAGAATGCAAAAGTCTTTCTATTTGTCCTGGAGGAGTTTAAAATATTTTATATGTGAATCTGACACAAGCCTCCAGCCTTGCAACTCAGGTGAGCTGTTCAAGTGAACAAAATCAGAATCAGAATCTGAAAAATTAATTAGGTAAGCAGTCAATGAGGCAGCACTTGTGTCGGTATAATATATCAGGAAAATTAATTATTAATTAATTAGGTAAGCAGTCAATGAGGCAGCACTTGTGTCGGTATAATATATCAGGAATACTAAAGATCACTGTCAAACAATACTGAAGTAAACTTTTCAATATAAATATACAAAAAAAGCAGAAATAGGAATCTGGAAATATTAGTGTCGTGGAACATCAAGTATCTTAATAATTCAGCCAAAACCTGGAGATTTTTGTTGTCCAGCTTTTCAATAAATGTATATTTTTCCAAGGAAAATGGAAGGACTTCATTTAGTATATTACTTAGAAATCTACTAAGTCATTGGAATAAAATATAGCATTGACCAAAAAATTTCAGATACCTCGATCAATGCTGAGTGATTTGTTACAATATAATGGGAAATGTTACAAAATAATGGGAAATTGCTAAAAATAAGGCATTCTTTAATGATGACGATTTTTTTCATGTTCTTGCAGAGTTGCGTAATGGGYGCTGAATAAGATTGAAAACTTGTGAAGTGAATGAAACTATTGTTCTAATAAACTGATAACCTGCTTTAAAGTGTAATTGAGAGAGCTATTTTTCAAATGTTGAGTTTTTCAATGAGCTCAGTTTTAGCAACAATTGAAGATATGAATTAAATATATTTTAAGCAAAACCTTCAGGGAAAARTGTTACAAACAGAACATTTTCATGCTAGACTTATATTGCCAACTAAAGCTGTTGAGGGAATAAAGATAGTGTTTAAAAAGCCTACAATTATTGCCTTATCAATATCTATCAAACTATCATTTTTTGCATGTGCTTTCAGACATAAAATGGGTAGTTAAAAATATATATTTATCCCATATGAAGTCCTTTCTGTTCATTACCCATTGATTACAGATAGCTAACATCATTTTATGGGAAAATGATGGCAGTTGACATGTCAATAGTGGAATACTCCTAAGTACAACAGATATTTTGTRCATAAAATCTCTCCCTTTTGCATTCAAATAACTGCAAGAAAGAACCAGACTCAACTAGCATGTTATTGTTAGTATACCCAGTTCCATTGGTCAAAAAGATCTTATCTGAGTAAAATGTACATTTATCGTGATATGAAACTGGAATAAAACGGAATGGAAAACTGAAGTTATTCAATATCTGTTTATGAAAATGGAGAAAACTGAAAGTGGAACAAGGTCATTTTGTCACATAAAAAGAGGAACGTGACGAAATGCTTCTGAAATACAAGACAAGAATCTGACTGGTCTGTAGAAGTGGCATGTGCTGTCTGTCAAGCTGGGATGTGTTAACTGGTTTAGACTGAGCTCCTTGTCTATGCATCTGTCACATAAGGTGTTATTTTGGGCTATTGGAGGAGGTAGTTCTATATATCTGTGTATTGTTATTAAGCATTAAAAAAAGTTTGAATTTGCTAGCAGTTTTTGATTTCAGCCCCTTTTTTATTCCTGCCTGTATTTTCACAAATGCATTTTCAGCTTGCTCTGAGAACATGAGCACTGCAGTAAAATGGTTAGGAGCACGAGCTGACAGGGAATGCTAGGTAAAGACATGCACACAAGCACATTCTGCCTGCATTTTCAAATGTTCTGTACTTGTACTTCTAAGCATAAGTTTCATTTGAGAGTTAACTTGCAGAAGAATATTGAAGTATATGAAGAGAGCAGGGTATCTGCTTCACTAGTACCAAAACTGCCTGTGATGTACTGATTGCTCAGAAGGTTTTTAAGTCAAAAATGTGAAAGGTTCTCCATAACACTGGCTTAAAATGATAGCCCAAGTCCTTGTATTAGGTTGAGCTTTTTGGATCTAATAGGAACTCAGTCTTGAAGGTGTTTGAAGATAATGAAGAAACATAAAACTAGATACAGGAAGAAAGGACAGTGTTAATTAACATCTTTATAGGAAAGTGAATGATGAAAGCATGAAAACATTTTCTCTTGGTTGCTTCACTGTTTGTTTCTGCATTCTTGCTTTCCTTAGAATAAAGCCATTGCCCATTTAAGCACTATTATAAAGAAAGCTGGTGTAATGGGTGCTCTGTCTTGGCTAGCTCTTGTTTGCAAATGGCATTCGATTCTTGTATTAATTTCTTATGCATGCCTTGTTATGCTAACAGAAGTAAAGCATTGCAACCTGGGAACACTGCTTTACAAAAACCACAGAGAAGCAGTAATAAAAACAACCAAAAAGAGAAATCAGCAATCATGTCCTTTTTCAAAAAAAAAAATGATGACAAGAAGAAAATGCGCCTTTGAAGAGACAAGTTCATGAGTGATGCYGGTTTATTGGCAGCAAAACTTTTGAAACTAAGAAAATATTGAAGTCTAATAGAACTGGGATGACAGAAAGGGAAAGAGAACGGCTTGGGTGAAAGTGGGAGCCTGATGCAGGATGACAGGGAGGAGAGGAAGGGGAGAAGCAAAGATGAAATTACATGGCAATTTGGTCTAATTAAACCCAGATGGGCTTATGATCACAACAGACTTAAATTTCTCTCTCTCTTTTTTTCCCCCAGGAGCATAAGCCAAGAAGAAAGGAGAATCTCCTTAGTTTGACAACCAAATTGTATGTATACTATAATCAGAGGATGATAGGATTCATATCTAAAAGGTCATTTTCATTCCATTCCAATTTTCCATGGTTTTATTGTAGCAGCACACACTCTTTTGCCCTAATGTTTTTCTAACACATACCTTTTCAGTGTTTTCAACAGTTTTTCTGTTTGAAATAGGTCCGTGGCTGGAACCTTTTTCTACTTTTGGGAAACCCTTCCATACATTAATCTTTGTACTAAGAGTGCAGACTTCCTAGCTAAGAGTCTTCCTAGCCATGTGCTGCTGTGGAGGCAACATTGTGAGACCTCCTTTCCCTGCAGTCTGTAGCAGCCACAGATCACCAGTGCATAAGGCTGAACCTTCTGCCTCCCCCCCTACTTTCTGCCGGTAGCCGAGCAAGGACTTCTTATTCCAGTTTGGGACCTCTCAAGCAAACTGCCTTTTGGAATACCATTAAATGTTGTCCGGCTTCTTTCTGCTCTCAGGATTACACTGGTGACTTGCTAACAACGCTGATCCTAAGCGCTCATTACGCACACTTTAAGCATAGTCCTATGGCATGCCTGAGCTTTTTGTTTTACAGAGTTCTTCAGTCAAATCCATCTAAAATGTGCCTCAGAATCAGTCATTTCAGCCAAATGTGTCTTTAATTTTCTCTACTGTTCATGATCACAGAGTTCATTCTTCTTCTCTGCCCCAGGAACCAGCCACTGAACACTTCTCAGACAATTCTTTGCTCACGGACATTTTTCAGCCTGTTTCTACCACTTCTGGAGCACAAGGGGACAGATTGTAGCCCTAATCCCTTTCCTCCTCCTACACTTCAATGTATGTACCTAGTGGTGGGGCACCTGTAGCAGATGTAGCGGGACCACAGTGGCATCGCTTGACATTAGAGTTTTCTCCCAGGGTAGGATGGGGCATTTCATGCGCAGATCACAGGGGCTAATGTCACTGTGCTCCGCGAGCTGGCTGCCGTTGACAGTGCCTGGAGAAGCTGTACATTATGGCTGCACTAGCCAGGAAGCCGCCATCAGCTCCATGGTGTGTTTGACCTTTCCACACTTTAGTGGCAGGTTTTTCTGTTCCCCTTGCACTTGACTATGTATGTACCATTACAGTCCATACCATGGGTATGTACCATTAGCAGTCTTGTTCTTTCTGCCATGAGTTCTACTTAACAAATCTACTTGCATCTGCCTATGGAGAGGCTTAAAGTCCTTCAGAGAAGGGCTTAGCCTGATTCCCTTTGACCAGAAGGGTCTTAATCTCCCCACAGGAGAAGAATACAACTACATAACATACACAGACCACGTAGAAAACATACTAGGTTTTCCTTCTGTTTTTTCCTTATGCTTTTAAAATGCTATGTTTTGCATTGGGAATACTTTTCTTTTAATCTTTTTACTTTCCACAGTAGGTATTTTAAACCCTACTGTCAATTAATGTTAAATGCTACCCTGGAAAAATAAAGCTTAGTGAGCAGTATTAACAAAAGATGTACTTGCATAACTGTCTTCCAGCTGGGTAGAATTAGACAACTTTATTTGCAAGGAATACTTAGCAGTTGAAAAGTTCAGCTTTTCTGGAGATTTTCCTTCAGGGATATTTGTGAGAGTTCCAGTACTGCTTTCTTATTGCTATACTTGACCTCAAATAGCTAAGAAATGTAAAGTTTGTTTCAGAAAGTTAATTCTACCTGCAGGAATTTCCTCGTAGTGTTGTTAATGATAGCTTAGAAAACATTCTGGATTTTTGGCTGCCTTTTCTTGCAGAATCATTAGCATTGCTTTGATGTTAGTTATGGCAGCTACCTTAAGCACAGCCACGAAGTGTTGCAACGATCCACTGTCAGCTGTAATAGCCGCGAAGGAGCCTGATGTGAGGGCTCTTACAGCAGCAGAAATATAAAATYTCTGCACGATAACAGATCAAGCTCTAACGGACTTCTCATACGACTGAAAACTTCAAGGACAAACATCAGCTTTTTTAGCAATGTATGCAAGAAGTAAAACTTCGCAGACTTTTCATCTGTGTAGAGGACAGAGCTGTGAGCCACTTCTCCCRTTTGGGTCCTGACTGTGCCACGTGGAGCACGCAGCAAGCAGAGGAAGTCAGTCACTCCAGTGAGTCACTGGCCCCACAGACTCTTGTGGATCTATTAGCCTGTATGCAAAGCGTTATTTAAAGTCAAAAAAATGTAGCTTRGGATATTTGACATGAAGTTTTCTTCAGATGTATGTTAAGGGAACTGTAGGCTTCTTACAACAGTAATTCTAAAGTAGGCTAATGGAAAATTTTAGTAGACCTCTGTTTTTACAATAATATGATTTGTAATGGAAATGCTACTATAGCAACATTAATTTTCAGCCAACTGGTAATTTTCTAATTTAACTTTATGGGTCATTTTGTAGCATAATGGGTGAAATGCCATTAACAGTATATTTATGCAGAAGAAGAATAGAAAATGATAGACTTTGGTACATATATTACTGATTTTATATGGCAGTGTCCTCAATGCACATAGGTGTTAAAGTTCTGGGGCAGCACTTTTATGAACCTAGAGTAAGCAATTTTAGCACTTAATATGTATTTTTCAAATTAAGCATTTCCAGCTGGTGCTGCATACCCAAGTGGATTAAGACACCATAAAAACCATGACAAAGGCAAACTTTTATGATTCTCTATGTCATTTCAGGCCTCCAGTAAAATATTTAGGCACYCTTTATGACACAGGTAAGAAAGTGGGTGGTGAAAGAAAAGGATTCATAATATTTGACAGAAAATAAAAGCACTTACGATGAGTGGGTCTTCAAGGCTGTTCTTCTCTGGTGTTTGGGTACGTTCCCTGTGCTCTGTGCTTTCTGTGATATACTAACCTKAACCCTTCCTGGCGTGCCCATGTTCTCTTTCCAAACCAGTCCAGAAACAAATCAAACAAAAAACATACTGAGGAACATTACTTTATCTTGTAGCTAATAGTTAGAGCCTGATCCTAAGATCTGGAAAATTTGASTTATTCAAATGCACTCCTTCGATACTCATGGCAAGTGCCTTCACCCACCAAGCTTTACCCTATCATCTCGAAAGAGAGGAAGGGAAAGTTGAAGACACTTTCATTCTCCCATATTATAGGTCTCTTACTGTGTATAAAAGAGCACAAGACTCATAAAGCAAAAGAGATGAAGTAAATGGAAGTGCAACCCTCTGTTTTAGTCGCTGAAGCTTCATCTTGAGGTATAGGAATATGGTCCTTGCTGTTTAAGGGGTAAGTGATCATGACTGTGTTGTTTGTACTGAGCCTGACTGTGTTACCCACGTACAAGGCAGATACAGCCTACATAGTAGGATGGCAAAGTATAGGGAAAAATATTATTCTGAAAATCAAGAAGGTTTTAAGGTGACAGAGGATGAGTTGTTGACCATTCTTAAAGCTGAACAGAATGGTACACTGTAATTGCAGGGAAACAAATGTGAAAATCAAGCACATAGTTGCAGGAAGGAGAAGTAGGGAGGAAAAAAGATCTTTAGAGGATTTCCATCTAAACCAAAAGGCTGCTCAAGCAAGTCAGAAGTAGGGAAGTCATGGTAGGTGTTCACAGCTACCTGTATTTCTTGCGCTTCCTGAAATGAAAGTGAATAGATTTAGAAACCTTATGAAGTTTGTAGGCCTGTTTTCTGAAATTCCTTTAAGTAATCAAGTAGCTGGATTATAAAACTCAGTGTTCCCAGCACTGGGGACACTTTCTCCTGGAAAGAGGAAATAACAACATGCAACGTGCAATGTGCTCTAGGTGGCCCTGCTTGGRCAGGGGGCTTGGACCAGATATCTCCAGAGGTCCCTTCCAACCTCAACCCATATGTGATTTTGTGATTTTGTGATTCTGTGATTCTGTGTACTTGCTTAAGCTATTGGCAGTTAAGACAGTAGAAAGTCCTACTTATGTAAAGAAGTGACAGTCTATTTTGATGAAAATGTGATATTGGAAAAGTAAGAGCAATGGTGCTGCAGAAGTGACTTTCTAAGGATATAAACAAGGTGACTTTGAAGGGCGGAATCATGGCTTTTATTCAACTGAGAAATATTTCAAAAAAAGTAGTTACATTTTTAGCCCACAAAACTGTTTTGGATCTCAAACTAAAGTGGTAACTTTCAGACTTGGTGTAGGTCGTGAGCAATTATTCCAAGTTTAACCTGAGCTAAGCAGACAGCTTGGGAGGCCACATATGAGCTAGTGCCTGCAGCTTGCCCGGCCAGAGAGAGCAGTTTAAAACTAGCCAGGGCCTCACATGATGGATCTCAAACACAGCTGGCAGGGCAGGCGTAGACAGCAGGCATTCAGCTGGAGCACTGCAATATTTTAAAATATGATAAAGTACTTTTGAATTTAACCCATGGAATGTGAATTACTTTTAGTTTCATAGAAAATCTGATCAACACCCAAACTGTATTTGCTTTAACTTTCTTCATGAGAAACATTTGTGCTTATTACCTGAGAAATAAGCTCTGCTTTGAGCTATAAACCACAACCAAACTTTAACTATGGAACTTCCAAAGTAAGTTAACCTGCATGGGAAAGGTTATTTAGTTAACTAACCTTTCCCATGCAGGTTAACTTACTAGTTAGTTAACTATTCTAGATAACTGGAAATAGTATATTGAGAGCTTCGGTTTTTATTTTTAGTATTGGAATATTATTTTTTAGCATTATCTTTTCATTATTTAATAAGCACTGCCTGTTTTGGTTAGAATTACTTCATTCTGTGCATTAGATATGGAAAAAATAAATTATAATCTCATTTAACTTTAGATATAAGGAAGGAAGTCACTCAGCCTCCTCTGTGGTCAATGGTGAGAGAAATGCTCCTCTGGACTATGATTCATCCTCTCTGTATTGGACACAAATCCTCAGGGAAAAGAGATTCCTGACCTTGCAGCTCAGTTTAGATGGTAGGTGAAAAGGCTAAAGTTAGTTGAATTCCATCTTAAAGGCACAATGTAACTTGTATCTTCTTAATGTGTCTTCCATAGGACTAATATCTTTTCCTGACTTATGTCTACCCATCTGTTTGTGTTTATCTCAGGAAAGAGGACCACTGAAGAATGTAATTTATTTCACATTGAGAATTATGAAAAGAGTGATGCTAAGACATTTAAAAACATAAAAGAACTAAATGCTATGTTATTATTCTGATTCCTAAATATATGCTATCGAAATCTCTCTAATTTTCTGTGGAACAAACTGCGGTCATTTTAATCAGGAGTTTTCAGCATCTACTCCCATGCATAACTGGTTACCGAAAGTGGTATGTCTTGTATTTTTCTTAGTGGTGTTGAATGATTTTGTAAATATCATCTTTATATAGTTTCACTTTAAAATTAAAAATCAAAGCTAGTTCACCATAAAAATTGGAGTGGAATTTCATTCTCAAATATGTGCTATTTTTAAGTTTTAGAAAGTTTTCCCCCTACAATTCAACCAAGAGGTTTATATGCACATATATGTACATGTATGTTCTCATAATAGAGAGCCATAATAGATCAGACTGAAGATGATCTAATGTATCCTGCTTATATTAGTGATAGTACCAGATGCATAGAAGAGATATACAAACAGGGAATATATAGCAGAATACACTTTCCCCTCCATCAGAGATTTCCTGAACTTWGTAGTTAACAGCCCTGAATTGAGTCTTCTTCCACAGATTCATCTGATCTCTTTTTGAACCCTTGCAAAGTATCAGCATCCACAACAAATTATCCAATTATATTAATTTCATTTGTTGGCTTTGGGGCTGAGTCAGGCTTTAACGGCTAGCAGAACTCTACTTATCTGCAAAAAGCATCACACACAAAAAAGAGAATTTGGTCCCAGGAGCACGTATTAAATAGAAACATATTCAATATTAATACTGCAATAATAAACTCTGCCTTCTTAAGAACTTAGTGATATCATAGACATCTGTGCTCAATCAAGTCTGATGTCTGAGCTGTGAACCCTTCAAATACGAAGACTGAGAGGCCTCAGAGTTATGGCACCTATGCACGGAATTTCATGGATGACTTGTTTATATACAGATTCATTCTCTGAGTGACGGTAAAATAAATAAAGAAAAAAGTTGCAGATTTCCAGGACAGATTAACCTGGAAACAGCACCATAACCTCTTTATTAAAAGAATGATGTCTGCACACTGATTTAAGACTCGAAGTAAAGCATATTGCAAAAACAGTTAAATAAAGATCTACAATACTGCACTTGTCTTTATGACCATATAAATCTGAAAGATGGAAATGTCATTTCAAAACAGGTATTTACCAGAGATGAAACATGTCTGTTCTGTGCACAGGCTTTGATCAGACTTTGTGGTTCTTCAGGATTCAAACTCAAGTGATGTTGTTTGGACTTTTGACACTGAAGAATGAAAGATATGAAAGATGCAAGTGCTTATTACTTCTGAAAAAAACAGAACAAAAGTTTTTAGTTGTAGAATGACCAAGAAAATGTAATAGTCAAAGACACATACAAAGTAAGAACATAAAACCAGACGAGACTCTTCTGGGTACTGGAGGGGGCAGCTACTAAATACATACTTTTTATTAGTCTTTTTGCTGCATGTCAGATCAACCGGCTATTAACCTGGGTGACTTTCAATATTAAATATTGAATTATTCCACTCAAAATATTATATTTACAGCCACTTAGAGCCTCACATCTTGTGCTGCTGAAAGTTTGAAGTTTAAACCAAAACATAAGTTCCTACAGAAAGGAAGTTAAAAGTTTGGAAAATTGGTCTGATTCCTTTTATCATCAAAAAACTTGCAAGAAGTTACTTGCTGATCTGTTACTGAAGGAGTGTCCTAGTCAGGACACTATGTGGGGTGGCCCTCTGGGACTGGAGATAATCTGAGGAGTTTCACGGGGGGAAAGGAGCCAGCTCAGGTGTGAGACCAGTGTGAAGGAAGATGTCATGAAGTGGTCTACTGAAGGAGAGGTGAAAGCAGGCTGTGAAACTCATGCCAACTACAGAGTTGTCCAAAACGTGTTCCCTCTTGGCATAATACCCCCCAAAGGTGAACCTGACGTGGCGAAAGGCAGAGTGGTTGCAGTGCTCTTCCAGCTCTCTTGGGGACATACAAAAATGTTTCCTCCGTTAAGTCTTGGATCCACAGGCTTTCACCCCTCAGAGGGGTACTAAATCATGAAAGGCTAAACTAAGGAACAGGGTGGAGTCCATTGAGTCTTTGTCGATTAATTTGTTTCTTTTCCAGGTTTATATCATGACAAATCAACGGAATCTTCCCCTCCAAAAAGCATATCCCTCCCAGCAAATTGGTTAAATTGCTGGGGTGTATACAGAGTGTGACATACATTTAAGTGAAGGCTAACAGCTGGATCCAAGTGTACTGTGCTTGTGGGTCACTAAGCCCCATGATGGTCTGAACAGGTATGTGAAATCATCCAAAAATTTGCAGTATTAGGATATTAGGTAGGGACAAAAATAAACCTCACGGTCAAATCTTATAGAATTAATTTCTTAAAAAAAAAAAAAAAAAAAACTTTTAATTAAAAAGAGAAATTTATGAATATTTTA
>NW_028186867.1:5747467-5828398 GCF_003343005.1 Rhea americana | reverse complement strand
GTTATCTTGTCTCCTTCAACATGTATATATTTCCATTTTGGGTTGTTACTTCAAAATAAACCATTACAGAACACAGCACCCCATTTTCAGCTCTCAGTTGTAGGAGCCAGGAATTCCCTGCATCTCTAATGAGAGTTTCTGTTGTTATAAATCATTACAAATGTCTGTTTGAATTACAACTTCCAATCCAAAGAACAACTGAAATTTACAGTTATTAATTGTGTACTTTTGACCCACTCTTTTAGTGAAACAACAGCAATGAAACCTTCCCTTACCTGGAGACTCATGTATTAGCTCAACTTTGCAGCCTTTGGGATTCACTTGAGTTTAAGAAACTCACCTGACTGACATCTGATACCAAAACTTGCTTAAAGTTTGTGTTACGAACTCTAAAAATCCTCATTCTGTGGTGTGCAAACAAACAAAAACTATAGATTTTGTATTAAATATTTAAAAATGCTTACCTCTTCTCTGTGGTCATGAATCTCCAGCCAAAACTGAATGGGAAAACCCTATGTATTGTTTAGATTTGACAATAGCCACTTAATTCTTTCTCTAGCAGAGAATGAAAGGATGGCTATTACAAGATTAGTAAGTTCTTTTTTGGTGTAATTCGTGGTCTTTCCATGCAGGCATGTTGCCAGTGATGCCATTTTTAGGGCATCTTTATAATGTGAATAACAGTAGAAAGGAAATCTCTACTCACAGTGCTAAACTGCAAAAAGTTAAATAAAGATTAAAATAAAATATCAGAAATGGTCTGCTCATGAACAACACTTATCCAGGGCTGAATAAAATTGCAATATAATGACAGATGTCAGTGCTATAGTTGGCAGTAATCATGTGGAGGCTACAATTATATTTATGGCCCCAGGAAGGCTACACAGTCCTCAAGTCTACGGATTTCTGGCAAGGTCTTGCAGTGCATTTAAGCCACACACTGCTGTCTAAGCTGCTCAGTGGCTTAAAGCTCATCTTTACACAGCTGTAACTCCGTGTACACTCAGTGTAGGGATGTTTCCTTAGGTCTTTTTAGATTTTCCGGTGACCTCCCGTGCAGACAAGGAAACAAACACAGACTGGTTTAACACAGATATGTCAGATTGCTCTAAAATAGGTAACAGAATAGAGAATCTGGACCACAGATTTCTGTTTTGTTAAGTGATAGTGTTTTTTACTATTTGAGTCCTTACTTCTGAAATTAAATGAACAAAAATTCAAATATATTTTTTCCAGTGTATATGAATTCATGAAAACTGATTTAATTCTGACTTTGAGAGCTAGAAAAAATATTCATTTCTTAAAATGGGGGAGGGTTGCAGAACATCACTGGAAATTTTGCCATGCATCTCTCAAACTGTCTAATTTTTGCTCTGAAAACTCCCACAGTCTGCGGCAGTGCTATGTCTGAAAAAGTCTGCCAAAAATTACCACGGTCCTTCACATTTTTAAAAGTAATGTTTAGACAAAAGTATGCATTGCTGCTAGGTGAGCAGTTGTTTCTGTAAGCTTATGGACTAGAAAGCTGCTGGGGAGCGTGTTACTCATGTCTGAGCTGGTTCTAGCCCTGGGAGTCCAGGGCATTGACACTTTGGCCATAACAGCATGTGAAGCTCGCAGAAATGCTGTTAGTGTTTGGCCAACCCAGAAGAAAAAGGGGTATATTTTCCCCGGATAATATATAAAAGGATTCAGGATATCCCTATCTGAAAAACTGCACAACCTGATGAAGACCTGCAAGCTGTACTTGATACTTCTTCAAAAGGCACTGATAAAGTGCTAACACATTTGAAAAGAATGTCTTGGTTTTAGAAGTCCAGGCTCCGTAATGTAAAAAGTGCCTTTACATTGTGAACAGCTGCACATATATTACTGGAAATTAACTGAAGGTTAGACAAGATCCAGCTTGCAGGAAGGTTTCAGAAACAAACCCCAATTAAGTATGGAGTCACAATTTGTGTTTGAAATATGGAACCTGGAGAATATGGAACCACCCTTAAAAAATCTCTGAGTTTTAAGAAGAGTAGTTTCTTGTGAAACCTCTGTGTCCCAATACATTTGAGCAAATATTTTTCTAGTTCCATAGTGATCTAAAGAGCAACATTTACTTTGTTGTCACTGTATTTTTTATTTGTAGCATATATTCTTGAAAAATTTGTTCTGTGCTTTTTTTTTTTTTTTTTTTTTTTTTTTTAAGTACAGATTAACAGTCACAGAATCACAGAAAGGTTGAGGTTGGAAGGGACCTCTGGAGATCATCTAGTCCAACTCCCTCTGCCCAAGCAAGGTCACCCAGAACATGTTAGACAGCGTCACATCCAGGTGGGCCTTGGAGATCTCCATAGAAGGAGACTCCACAACCTCTCTGGGCAATCTGGTCCAGTGCTCCGTCACTCTCACAGTGAAGAAATTCCCCCTCACGTTCAGTTTGTGCCTGTTGCCTCTTGGACAGTCCTATTTACTGACTGCTTGGGCATGTCCAGACCCAGCTTTGCAATGCTGATATTGTCAATTTTTGTTATACCTGTACAAGGACAGAGGAGAGCAAGTGCCACATGCTGCTAAACACAATGGCAGAATTTATTTACTGCCCATACACAGTGGTAGTATATTATATGTTAAATGGTATGTTGATTTTCTGTGTTCTTCATAGATGCCATATACTGGGAAAAGGACAACTCAGTTCCTCAGACCTTCCTTTCAGTCCTTGATTTTCCAGCCAAAATGCTGTGCTAATCCTCACAGAACTCCGTCTCTCCATTGCCTCATACYGTGGGTGGTCACTAATTACAGAACCATTTTTTTCCAAACTGTCTAATGCTTTGTGAACACATCTTAATCATCTTATCTGCTATAACTTAATATRCAAAGCACAGAGTGATGCACAGAGTCTATTGTTTATCACTAGAGGTATCAGAAGGCATAAGCCTCCATCCTTTGGCTAAGAGAAGAGGTAAATCAAACCATCACATCTGGAGCTAAAGTCAGATAAACATTGTTTTATTTTCTCCTTACAATGGAACCTCTCTCACTGTCCCAGGTGTGGAAAGATTCTGATTCTGGTTTGAAATTCAACCCCTCAAATTTGGGATTCATTCCAGCTCAGTGAAGCTGGAAACAGCAAACATTGTCCATCGTGCCCATTGTATATGGGCACTCCAGTGCTGCTATGACCGTACACAGAATCAAATGTATGCATAAATCAGTGCATGTGTGATCTCAGCATGGTCTTTTAGAAGCTGTGATACAGGTAAACAGCTGGCAAGATCTCAGAGTAAGACCTATTTTACTTGAAGCAAAAGCAAGCTTAATTAATTTTATGCCATTTTTTCAGTCACTCATTCAGATAAAATGATACTATTAAAAGTATGTGGTGCCAGGGGAAAATATGCCAAGAAAAATTTTCATGGGATATGTCAGAGTGAATTACCAAATTTAAAAATTTTAAAATATTAGACTATTTTTACAAGGGGGATAAAAATACTATAAAAAGTGACTGAATGTAAAATGAGTGCTGTAATAGGCAGTTATTTACTTCCCTCCTATGGTGAAAGAAATTTTAGTGAATGAGTTTTGAGCCTGCAGGCTCCATTCAAAACTAAAAACATTCAACAAGGGCTATTGAATTGCCACTCAGAAAGAATTAATTTTATATGGAGGGAAAAATACCTATGTAATAGTAAGAAATGGTTTTAAGCTTATATAAAGCTTAAAATTTATATATATATATAAGCTTATATAAATTTTACAGAAACGCACTGCAAATGAGGGAAAGAATGGGAAAAGAATAGACTTTATTCCACAATTTTTTTTCTTTTTCTAGTTAGCAGTGCTAGCACAACATAATGTCAATATTTAGATTTCCTTATTCACAATTCATACTGAACTACCTCTTTACCTGTAATACACCCAGGAGTTTTGAAATAACGAATTCCTTAGCATCTCTGTCTGGCATGTACTAGCAAGTAGTAAGCAAACTGGTAAATTGAGCAACAAGAGTTTAGTTAACTGTATGTTGTCACTTATGTATGCTAAGACACAGATGTTAAAAAAAAAAAAAAAAAAAAACTCAATCCATTCCAACAAGGAGAATATGCTTTAGCCTCCTCCTGTAAGTAACAAAGTGAGCTTGCATTTTTCAAACTCAAAAGTTCACAGATGTGTTATGGCTTTTCTCCTCCTTCCTTTTTTTTTTAGTGTAACCTCTGGATTCATGTCAGAAAAAGACACTTAGGAGAGCTGGAAATATTTGAAACTTTTTGATTGTATCTTAGGCATGATTATTAGATGGCATTGGGCAGGATTATAGTCCAGTAACTGAAGTATGCCCAACTTTTGCAGAGTCACATCTGAGGTGGTTCTGCAGAACCCCTTGTTCTGTGCAAAAACTCCAGATAGAGGCAGCTTTCTAGCAAAGCCCGAACTTGAGATTTGAGTCTATCACTAGCAGTAATACATTCTTTCAAGGGTTGGACACTTGTAGAAAAATACTCATGGATTAACGAAGTAACAAAGATCTAATTTTCATCTGTTTGTTTGCTATAACTGAAAGCTAAGAAACTCACCTGTATATCCAACACGAAGCCCAGAAAGTAGTTAAAAGTTGTTAATTGTCATTAGCAATGACTCTCAAAAATATTACCTTTGTAAACGTTGACCTATACCCCTGCCACCTGTGGGAGCATTGTGTTTAACCAAGGCCCCTTGTTCATAAACATTGTCTTTTCAAAGGAAACTTCCTTAATTTACCGATTAAATATAATTTTGGACCTCACTATCTCTTGCACAATATCTTAGGCTATTTTTTCTTGCAAGTGCATGTTGTAGTGATTTTGATGAAACTAAACCTAACTTGGGCAATCTAGATTTCAGCAGTACATGTCTGTTTAAAGATATATCACTGTTGGTAGAATCCAGAATAACATTTACATTACCTTGTTTCTTGTTGCATTCAGTGCCATATTCTTATTCTTGCTTTCTTTTCTTGATAAAAATATTCTTCATCCAGAAATAAACAGAAAGGGATGTGATCTGAGAATTCCTTCCTTTCTGCATGTCTTCTGACTCAGGAGGCAACATAAACACATTTAGAAATATCATTTTTCCCCAGTATCTCATGAATTTCCTATAAAAAGAGCAATGTCCATCATATTTCTAAAGTCTAAAACTTTTCTATTTTTTAAAAAATCTACCGGGGCAGCTGATTTTTTTTTTTTAATTTTAAATTTCTAGTTTCTCATGACCTTACTCATTCTGTAGGCCTGATGACATTTCACCTGATGTTTTGTGCTCTCACAAATCATTAGCACCTAGATCTGAAAGTACTTTCCCAGTTCTGGAGAATGCTAAATCTAGAAATCTACCACTGCAATGAACACGCTGTAAGATCACGTTCATAAGCACAAGTGCATCAAGCATCTTTTAAAACTCACCAGGATGCTTGCCTAGAGTTCTCCAAAAGTAAAACTACTCAATAACTCCACTTGCTCTCCTGTTACAAGCCTAATGGATTTATGAGCCTCYTGGTGAGCCACAGTTGCATATTGTGGGAGATACAGTCCAGCTGCATCATAGAAGATAACAAAGCAGCAGAGGCATGGATRTAGCATTCCTAAACAAACAGAATCACTGAATCACAGAATCACAGAATGGTTGAGGTTGGAAGGACCTCTGGAGATCGTTTAGTCCACCCCCCCTCCCTACTCAATCAGGGTCATTGGGAATGCATTGCACAGGATCACATCCAGGAAGGTTTTGAATATCCCCAGAGAAGGAGACTTCACAACTTCTCTTGGCAATCTGTTCAAGTGCTGACATTCTCTAGGATTTTTTTTTGTTTGTTTTGTTTTCAGTCTAAAAACAGGAAATATCTGATTTTTCAATAAAAGACAATAAACTTCAGCAAATGGAAGGAGGGACACTTAATTTTGCCTTTTTTTATGATCTCTTTCACTTTTTGTCTCTGTTCCTTCCAAAACTCCACTCTGTCCTTTTCCTGTTTCAYCCTAGCACAGGTCTTTCCAACCCTGTCTTCCTTGGTCAGACATTTTCTGCCTCATTCCCTACCATTTTTTCATGCTAGGTACTCTAATCCCATGGGTTGCTGCTCTTCGAGAGGGAAAGACCACTTTCCTTGCTGACACTGTGCATGCCTTCCAAGTTCAACACCATATTCTTTCCTGACACAAGGTTTGGAAACCTCTCTCTCCTTTAGGTCAGAAATGTGACTTAATTTGATACTTGACACTTGTTCACCACTGAGTTCCTGATCCCTCTCTGTYCCCCAAAAGCTTGCTTTACGACAACAGCTCCCGTTGCTATCTGCAGTTTGTGGGCTTTTCAGGGCTCTGTACAAACAGTCCTATTTACTTAGCTTCAGCAAGTCTGTATTTCCTCTTCAGGAAGTACAGTGCTTCTGCCTGCAATCTGTGCTCTGTAAGGAGCAGACACGTTAAGCATATTAAGCATCCACAAAGCATTTACTCGGAGGAACAGAGAGGTGAGGAGCACAGAACTGGTGAGGTAACAAGGAGTATAGAGTCGGAGTGGGGACTGGTTATATATACATTGGTATAAATGTAAATATATAAATGYGTAAAAGTAAAATGAGGAAACAAGGAAATCTGAGCAGAGGATTTATCACTTACTTCCCTTGTAAGACTCAGCAAACCAAACAGACCAACCATTTTTCCTAAAGGTTTCTTCTCCAGTTCTGCKTGGGCCTGTACACAGGGGACAGTGAATATGGACTATAGACAACGGACCTCCATTTGAACAGCAAGGGTGCTAGTATGCAGACACAGCCCCAGACTCCCAAACACCTGCAGATTGCTTATGCATGTGGAGCAAGCCAGGTGCAGKACACTTTGGATGCGCTGTTCTACACCTTGCAGTTGATCTATATGTTTACTGTCATGTCCAGATATGCTGAACTGACTGTATATGTGCAGTTCAATTTTCATGGACCTATCTGGCCATTGCTGCTGCATACATACAATTTATTTGCATGTGCTCAGCAAACAGGTCCCAAAGGTAGCTGGATTTTCTTCTCTGGCCAGGTGGCCAATATACATAAAAGCTTTGTTTGCAGTTAATAGAGTTATACCTAAAATCCTCACTCTTCTCCCAGGAGCACAAATCCCTTATGAATGATCAGGCTGTAGTGAGATGGTCCCAGAGAGAGAACAGGAAAGCCAGTAGCACAGGCCATTTAGCAGTTTATTCAGTGTACATGTCTCCACATAGCCCCGAATCTGACCTGACTTCATGTTCCACTAAGTTCCTAAGAAAATCATTATGAATTACCCAGTTACATAAAGTCATTAGTGAGTATCCAGAAAGGAAAAGAGAAAGGAGTTCTTTGTGTGTTACCTCAGCTATGGCTCCCAGCCCTGGGAAGGGGAAAACATTTCTTACGAGGGAGCTGGGATTTTGTGTAAGGGGCTGCTAGAGGGTCCTCACCACACCTGCTTGTAGCTCATTCATCAAGTAGCCCCTGGGATCCTCACCACGTGATGAATACATGTTCCTGGGATCCCCTCTCTCTTTGAAGTAGGTCAAAAACCACATGCTTTGTTTTGGCACTTTCCAGCAAATTTCACAGCCTGAATCCCTCATCAAGCCAGCTAAGGCTTAGAGTTTCTGGATGCCTCAAACTGAAAAGCTCTCAGTGTGCTATACGTGCTGTTGACCAGTTCAGAAGTAGGAATATACACACAGGAGATGCAGCAGCTTGTGCTGGAAAAGATTTCTTACTATGCACGCCATATGTGATTTAATGCAAGTCACAAAAAATCCCTGTGTTTTGTTTTTTTCTTATGGTAGTAAAAGAGAGAGAGAGAGAGAGAGAAAGAAAAAGAAAAAAAAAACCCAAAACTAAAAAGAAAAGAAAAAGAAAATGAGGCAAAAAAAAATATACAGAAACTTCAGGCAGTTGTTGAGAGTTGAGTAAAATAGCCAAATCCAATAAAAGAGTCAATCACTAGAGGCTGAAGTTATACAGAATTAAACATGGAGGCCCAAGATTACAATTCTAAAAAAAATCCCACTCAGATTTTCATGCAGGCTGGGAACATCCCAACSACATATCTATTTTTCTATTTGCTTGTTCAACTTTGGGGAATTATTTCTGCATCATTCATTTTTATGTGCCCAGAAATACTTTGCTTTTATAACTTGTAGAGATTTTAATCTGTGTGCCATTTTAACTGTAAGTTATATCTTTAGAGATTTATTCTTTATAAATCCATGCAGTTCTCGAGTGTATAGTTATTTACTATTTCAATGTACAGGATAGTAATGTATAGACTGAATATTTTCTCTGTAAATTTTTACATTTTCTATGCAGCTGATCACATGAACCTTTTCATTGATTATTTCAATGTGGAATTCAATATATTGGCAAATTTTTACATTTATTAAAATAAACAATGTGTAGTATAAATAAGTAATTTCAGGTTCTATTTTGTTTGCAGATTTCAGTATCCACTAGATTCTCCTCTTTACATCCAGTGTTTTTTTTCTTTCTTTTTTTTTTTTTTTTTTTAATTTTTTTTTCTTTACTAGCCCTCACAGTAGTGTTATTTTCTTGTGCTATCATTTCCTAATGTTATTTGATGGGTATAACATTTACAGGGATATTTCCTGGTCTATTTTTTCCTCTTTGATTACCTCTTTTGGCTTGCTGCATATCTGTTCACTTTTATGTCTCCATAGACACGTGTCACTTTGTTTTTGAACATAGCAATTTCTCTGTGAAAGCAAAGCAAATCTTAGCCTATTCTTTTTACATTATTTTAATCCAAATATTAGGAAGACAAATCAAAGGGTGTTGTAAGAGAACTGGAGAATTTAAGAGTTTGTATTATTCCAGTCTCGCTATGGATGTTTTTAAAAGGTATTAAAAGATGTATTTTGAACTGGACCTACATTTTCACTAGATAAGATCCAGATTTTCAGTTCTGGCCCGTCTCTGTTCAGGTGCTAATGCTATGTTAACATCAAATTACTTTACAAAAGATGATTCTTTCTTTTAAGACTGTCATAAGAGTAAGAATAAAGTTAGAAAATCAGTAAGTTTCAGTTTCTCTTAATATCTTTTATCTACATAGAAGTTTTTGCTCTTCAGACAATATTTTGGTCACAAACTATTACAAAATATTCCTGCTTTCAAATCAGGATGTCCAGTAGAAGCCCACTGCTGAATAGGAAATTGATACTGTGCCATTGGCTTGCAATGATTTTCCATCACTCGCTACATTGCAGAGAGCGAGCCAAAAACAGTTAAAAACACAGCAGAATTCCAGCATTTCTATTCCTCTTGACAAGYACTAATGTTTGTTGTTAACCTGAAGAGCATATATTCTGATCTTGCTAAAAATAGTAGTGCGTACACTGTTAATGCAGCGGACTGCAGGCCTAATCTCACTTAGTTCCACTGGTTATACGCTTAAACGCTTAAGGCATTCAGTTTTGAGTATACACTGAAAAACTGCAAATATCTCAAGCCAATTAAAAGCTAATGTGTGAGGCAAATATTTTGGGGATGGGGACAAAGGTGTGGGTCAGATGGATGCATGGATCCGGCGCTGGATGCCCTTGAACGCATTAGCTGACATGACAGCCATGAGTTTGGGCATGTYGTCTGGGGTGGCACTGGGCTGTGTCTCAGCACGAGGAAGAGGAGGAGTAAGCRAAAGGCAGGGTCACCTCACCAGAAATGGGGAGATGTGGACAACAGGGCAAGGGTTTGGAGTGGGAGGCAATAGAGTAAAARTCTCGTGTTCAGCACCTGGGGACCTAGTGGTCTGAACCAACAAGAGATGTGTGTGCCCCCAGGCACACTCCCAACACAACGGTTTTTGACAGACATTACTTGGAACGGGAGTTCAACTTTGCTAAAATGCATAACCAGGCTGTATGGTGCTGTGTGGAACTGAATTATGTGTTTYGCTGGATCTATTACCTCTGAAGGTCGGACCTTTGCTGAAAGCATAGTATTTTCTTGACAACTGTGGAATTCAGTTTTGGAAGAGACAAACATAACAGTGAATGTTAAAACTGGAAAAAATCTTTGCTATAATTCAATCTGCAGCATAAATGTAGCTGCAAACCATAAAAAAAACTTCATTGCATTACCCACTGAACTTTGCATAAAGCCTACAATTTCCTTTTGAGATAGAGAAATCTTTTCASAGAACTAACTAATCCTGGATAAAAATTTTTGACCAATGATAAATTCACCATATTCTTTACCATATCTTAGCATGTATACTTTGAGATAAAATATAACACTTTTTTCACTTAATTTGCATGCAGATGAACCACAGCATTTGACATGTTTAGGTATTTCTTATAAAATAAAGATGGCAGACATTATATTAACTCTGGAAAGATGGGAAGCATGACTAGGTCAGAAAGATCAAATAGAAAGTTACAAATACTACATACTTGATTTCTGAAGAGTGGGATTTTCTTCAAAACAAAAAATCCCAACATTCCATGATATGATCTTTCTACTATAAAGCTAAACACAGTAATTTGAATTAATATTATAATCTCTATTACTGAGATTGTAATAATTTTGATTGTATGGGCAATATTGTTAAAACAATCTTCATTTTTATTATTTCAATTTTGTCCTGGCAGTGTCTGCTGGAAAGCAAGCAAATTGTGGTGAAATTGAGAAGGCTAGTGCATAACTGAATGCTTGTTTAAAATTTAGATTGATACACAGGTTGACTGCAGTTTAACGTGACCATTTTCAAAGTTCAAGCATGAAAAATGAAGTCAGCATCTATCTTATATCAAAACAAGAAATTGATCTGAAAAAATAACTATGACTATGTTATCATTTCATAATAAAATTTCATTTCAGCAAATTAAAATATATGTTTCAATTTAGACCTCACCAAAAACTTGTTTTTCCAGCTTGGCTTTAAATATAGATTATACTAAAAGTAAAAGCCTGTAAGATGTCAAGACCAATTTTCCTTTGAATGTGARTGAATAAAATAAGTCTTCTTAATCCACTACTGAATGCTGGATGCAGTTTTAATAGTTACTGATTATTGTCTTTCCAGATGATTTAGTATGGTGCTTCATTTCAAGTATCAGCTCTTGGCAATGTGGGTTCTAGTGACCCAAGGACCCTACCTCAAACTTTGGATACAGGTAAGAAGTGTTTATTATTTTCTGGATGCATACATATGCATATTTAACACTCTGTGCTAACGCAGCATGCTAAACAATAATAAATAAAGAAATACATAAATTCTTTGGAGGTGTCTGTGAAATATATATATAAAAAAAATTAACTGCGTAATAACTAACTGTTAAACATGACAGTGTCAAAGATCATCTCAAGAGACTGGTGCTTTCTTCCTGGCTTAGGTTAGGATTAGAAAAGGTTTCAGCTTGTCACACGGTGGTATTACCCACTAACTGTGTTTGATATTATTACTTCCTATGTATTTAATGTTGATTTGGCTTTCATTATATACTAAGAATCTGGGCAAATCTGAACAGATGAATTTACCTGCAACAGCTCTTGAATTGAGGAATAATCCTCAATAAATGCTTTTTGCGTGAATTGGTTCACAATGACATAGTTGCATTTATGAAGATACACATTATAGTTTTAAAATCTGAGTAAATATTCGTGTTTAAAGAAAAGGCAGACTTTTTTGTAAATAAGTACGCTCAGGGCAGTTCCAGGCTACCATTGAAGGAAGTCTTTAGTAGAGGCTGTCATGAGAGACATCCCGAACAGGGGTTTCCTGTTCACTTCAGACTAGAATTACTCAAAAATTAGAGATTCCTATTCCATATGATTGTGCATTTGTCATTGCATTACTACAGACAGGAAGAAGAAACATTGCTCATAAATAAAGAGTTAAAGTAGGAAGCAGACTGATGGAGGGAGCCCATCATTCCACTATGAATGCACTCYTTTCATTGGAAAGGAGGGCATAAGTAGCACAGGGAGGCTTGGACGCTAATCTAACATTAGCTATGGTTTTCTTCTGGCAGAATTATCTTATTGAACTAGCAGATTTTTTCCCTTTTGTTTATCCTTTAAGTCATATGCAGGAGTTACAGTCTTCATTTTGCCGAAGACTATATCTTTGGAAAAAAATTACATAATTTGAAGAAATATGGTATAATTTAAGTATTATTTTTCTTACAAGTGCTACAAGATCACAGAATCACAGAATCAGTAAGGTTGGAAGGGACCTCTGGAGATCATCTAGTCCACCTCCCCCACACAAACACACTCAATCAGGGTCACCTAGAGCATGTTAGACAGGGTTGTATCCAGGCGGGCTTGGAAGAACTCCAGAGAAGGAGACTCCACAACCTCTCTGGGCAACCTGCTCCAGTGCTCTGTCACTCTCACAGGGAAGAAATTCCCTCTCATGGTCAGGCAGAACTTCCTGTGCTTCAATTTCTGCCCATTGCCTCTTGTCCTGTCACATGGGACAACTGAAAAGAGTTTGTCCCCATCCCCTTGACACCCTCCCTTCAGGTACTTGTACACATTGATCAGATCCCCCCTCAGTCTTCTCTTCCCCAGGCTAAACAGGCCCAGCTCTCGCAGCTGTTCCTCCTAGGGCAGATGCTCCAGCCCTCTAATCATCTTTGTAGCCCTATGCTGGACTCTCTCCAGTAGCTCCATGTCTCTCTAAAGAGATAAAGATAATGAAGAATAGAATGTCTTAAGAATCCTACAATTGATTTTACATTTTTTGTTTGTTTGCTTTCCAGAACTGGTAAAGCTCATGGAAGAGTAAAGTGGTGACACACATTATTCTAAATTAGGCAAGACTAATGATTGCTGAAGACCTGTGAAACCTGTGGGAATGTTCAGGCTGAGAAATGAGTTGACTGACACTAACATTTGTCTAATGGCAGAAATGGGACAATAGGGCAGACAGACTTGCTCAGAAAAAAATGAGATTGTGTAATGATGATTACAGGGTTGCTGTATAAATAAATTTTATTCTAATCATGACATCTTCTAAAAGCATTAACATAGATCCAAAGGCACATGAAAATTATGTAAAATTCTGAATTGATTTCTTCCCAAAGACACACCAATAGATTGGAACTGTTTTTTGTTCAGAGAATCAGAGAAAAGTTGAGGTTGGAAGGAACCTCCAGATCACCTAGTCCWACTCCCTGCTCAAGCAGGGTCACCTGCACCACATTGCACAGGATTGTGTCCAGACAGGTTYTGAATATCTGCAAGGATGTAGACTCCACAACCTCTCTGGGCAATCTGCTTCAGCGCTCAGTTACCCTCACAGTAATGAAGTTTTTCCTCATGTTTAGGAAGAATTTCCTATGTTTCAGAACTCTCATTCTGTCACTGGGCACCGCTGAAAAAAGTCTGACCCCATCCTCTTTACACCCTCTCTTCAGATACTTATATAGATTGATAAGACCCCTCCTCAGTCTTCTCTTCTCCAAGCTAAAGAGGCCCAGCTCTTGCAGCCTTTCCTCATAAGTGAGATGCTTAATTATCTTTGTGGCCCTTTGCTGGACTCACTCCAGCAGCTCCATGTCTCTCTCACATTGGGGAATCCAGATCTGGACATAATACTCCAGAYGTGGCCTCACCAGGGCTGAGTAGAGAGTGTGGATCACCTCCTTCAACCTTCTGGTAATGCTCTGCATAATGCAGCTCAGGATGGCATTGGCCTTCTTGCCACCAGGGCTCGTTACTGGCTCATGGTCAACTTGTTGTCCACTAGGACCCTGAGGTCCTGTTGTACAAAGCTGTGTTCCAGCAGGTCAGACCCCAGCTTGTACTGGAGCATGCAGTTATTCCTCCTCAGGTGCAGGACCCTGCTTTTGCCCTTGTTGAACTTCACGAGGTTCCTCTCATCCAACCTCTCCAGCCTRTMTAGATCTCTCTGAATGGCAGCACAGCCCCCTGGGGTATTAGCCACTCCTCCCAGTTTCGTATTGTTGGCAAACTTGCTGAGGGTATACTCTGCCCCATCAGACAGGGCTTTAATGAAAATGTTATACAGTATAGTACCGAGTATTGACCCCTGGGGGACATCCCTAGTTATTGGTCTCCAGCTAGACTTTGCACCACTGATCACAACTCTCTGAACCTTGCCATCAAGCCARTTTTCAGTCCACTTTGCTCTCTGCTCATTTAGCTCATACTTCATCAGCTTAGATGTTTAGCATAGATAAATGAGACTGAAGAAAAAACACACTAAGCATTCTGCAAGAGGTCATCAATATCTTCATCCTCATTTGTATTACAGCAACCAGGGACTTGCAATGAATCTGAGAACAAATCAACTGAAAATCAAAAAATATAATCAATCCACAGAACTCTAGGCCACAATATTGTCATAAAAGCATAAAATTGTCAAGCTTTAAAAGTAAGTCAACTCTTCAGTAGCTGGAGCTGGGGGAAAATTCTCAGTGGGTCTATATCAACTGTACATTGTATTTTTCTCAGGTGCACCCATAGCTAGCTCCTCACAGAGACAGAATACTGTATCACTAGTCTGATCTGTAATGACAAATCCTATGGTCCATTGTTTTCTTAAGAGGAAGAAAGAGTTTATTAATGCACAAGAATCTGCTTTTGAATCACTCTTTGCTGGAATGAATTTTTAAGCCTTCTGAAAGCTGTTCCAAAGGCAGGAGTTCTGTATTTAATGTGAAACAGGTCTCAGGAAATAGGGCCAGATAAAGTAAAGAAAGAACAGAATCATTGAGATAAGCTGAATAGATAGTGGGATCCATTTACTTTTTGTTTTCAGTAGGGAATGTTGCAATAAATTAAGTAAACAATGGAAATTCAGGTTTCAACTACATTCARGGTCTAAAGAGCTTTCATGTGTCCAAAGTTATTAACTTCATGGGAATTATCAAAAAGGGAGTGACGGTACGTAGGACTGAAATTCTAAAACCACAGTGCCATGTGTTTAAGACTTCACTGTGTTTATTGCCTTAGAAGATATGCAATTTCTTCATGTTTTTAGCTTTGCTTCCTTTAAATGCTTTTCTGTAAGTTTTTCAAATTGGCAATGAAGTTATTTATAAATGAACACTGAGAAAGGAAATATTCCTCCRTAGTCCGCAGGATGGAGACAAAAATAATCTTTGCCTTATTCTGTTCTCTCTCTCTCTCTTTTGCATAAACAGTTTGCTTGTAGTTCATTCTTTTCTATTTAAAATAAACGTTTAACATTCACAAGCATTGCTTTAGAGTCTGATCCATAAACCAACAAAAGCCAAAGTAAAGAATCTCACTGACATCATGAAGCTTTGGATTAGCCCCACAATACCCTATCAATCACTTTTACATAGGCCTACRACCACTTTGCTACCATGTAGAGGATATTGATGTGGAAATACTTCGGAAGGAAAATTAGCACAGACAGTAGAAGGTCTTGCAGTAGTATCCAATTAAAAAAATGAAAATATACTATATAGGTTATTACAGAGGCTGCTTTCCATATTGCTACATTCAGCGGCTGACAACAACATGAAGGAGAATCTGTTCACTGCCAAATTTCTCCCCCTACATAATTACTTTTAGAGTGTGTGAAATTTTGTACTTCTTACGTTATGTAAGTGCATATGTAAGTGAATATCTTATAATTGTTTAATTGCATTGTCACTTCCTTGACCTTTTTCAGGAGAGAAGATCAAACTAAAAAGTAAATCTGAGGAGGAGATAGAAAGATCCAAATGTCATATTTATGGCAGTTTTTCCGGCACAGCACCCAAGGGGTTGATTCTAGCCAGAAGAACACTTTGGCAAACAGAAGTCTTAAATAGCAGGCACATCTGCTCTGAAAATTTGGCTGTTGATAAGCTGGAGAGACATGGTTAAAGACCAAGTAATTTTAATGTCTACTGAAAGACAATTTCTGGTTTGATTTGGGATTTGGAGTATATCGCTGTCAAACTGATGATCTAATAGTGATGGTGTGCAAGAAGCAGATTTCCAGCGTTACTGTAACTTACTGAGCAGTATAGTATAATTATTAATAAAACAAAGCATGGTGATGACTTGAGAAGGAATGTGGTCTTGGTTTCCATAACACCCTAGGGTCATTTAAAGAACACAATATTATTCAGTACTTGTGTGGAAAAACCTCTGAAATTTAACAATTGCTGATTTTGCAACAGCTTCATGTGCTACATAATTTCTTTGCAATGCTTATTTTGCTCTGGACAGAAAGTCTATGTAGCACTTTTTACTTCTCTAGTACCCTGCACCTTAAAAACTAAGCACCTCGCAAACATTTCTGAATGAATTACACTTCCTAGCGTCAAAATACATTCTAGGAGGCAGGTGTTACTGTCTTAGTTTTCGTGGAGTGGAAAGTGAAATATTCATTATCAACCACATTGTTGTCATCATAAACATAGCTGCTTTGAGGCATGAATCATCTCTTTGTTGAGTGTCCTATACCTAAAATAATGGAGCTTTAATTACTGTCTGGAAGTGTTACTAGAGTACAAATAACAGTAGTTGGGGAAGAAATCTATAGCAGAAACAGAAATATAGGTCTTGGGATTTTCAGCATCCAGTGTTTCCTTGAACCAGACTGCTTATCTTCACTATACTGGATGGTTAGTCATGTCTGTTCAATTTTTAAATACAAAAGTAAGTTTCTTTTGAGGAAGGGATCTTGAGATTAGCAGTTAGTGCAGGGGATACATACAGTTCCTTAGGCATATCAGCTGATTTTCTGGAATGGTTCTTAGTGCTAAGCTGACTTCCTTCCTTCCTAGAGGAATGTTTTGAAAACTGCCGTTTATGTGRTTGTTGGAAATTGCGTAGATGTTGTGAATCCACAGGCAAATCTCTTGTGTTTGTTTCTTAGTCAAAGGATGCTCATTCTGGTCATGCTTTAAAACCTCTACCTTCTTCTTTAGTGAATGCGAAAAAGCTAGGGTGCTTTTCCTTAGGGCCATTCTCCTTAGGAGACCGGTATGAGACAGACTTGTAAAAAGATACAGCTCACCTGGGGTTTCATTAGCAGAATGAACAGAGAGCTTTTCCAGCTCCCTCGCTGGGAAGGGCAAAAYTAGTGCAGAGGCCACCCTGCAGTTCCTCCCAGGATTTCTTTTTTTTCTTTTCTTTTCTTTTTTTTTTTTTTTCAGTAAACACATTCATTTTTGGAGTGGTTTCGCTGCTCAGTAGGTTTCCCTTACTAATGAGGGAGTCCTAGTAGGCGGGAAATCTAGAAAAAGAAACCAACTTTTTCTTCCACAGTTCAGGCAAGGTGAAGGGACCTTTTGCCATGAAAAGGAGGCCCTGCTTTTGCCTGGCTTTGTTTGCTGTATCCTGAGCCTTAGTTATTTCAGGGGATTTTATTCAGTGAATGCGTGAGACGAAATGACTCCTGCATGCTCAGAAAAGTCTTATTCTTGACTAAGTATTGCTTCATCAAGATATATTAAAAAGTAAACAATACACCAAGGTACAATTATGRGCTTTTAAAAACAGAGGCAGAGTTCAAGTAGTGTTATTCTGGTGCAGGGGAAGGTGGAGGAGGAGGGCAGTGCAGAAGAGAGCTGACTAAATGGCTCAACTGCTTTGCACAAATACAGTTTATTCCTGTAGGATCATAAACTTATTTGTTTTGGAGAACTCTCTGTTTCCTGAGGAAAAAAGTAACAAATATTTTACCAGCTTGAGATCAATGACATCTTTTTGTCTCGCACTTGATCTGTGACCACAATTAAACACTTTTTTCCCCATTCTCAGGCGCTGATGTTTAGTCCTTTAGTCTCATTTAGATACAYTGTAGCCCATCCACAATAAATTTGCAGGGATGCTGGGAAATCAGAAAGGTGAATTTATACCAGCTCCACAAGCAGAATAACTGCTATAGTCCCTTTGAGATTCTGTACCCTCTGTATACCTCTAAGTTTCCAATATATTGTTTAAAAAGGAGGCTTTGAAACATGATCCTTGCTTTCCAGAAAGCAATATAACCATGCACTAGAAAAATAAAAGCCGCACCTGGCCATTACTTTCGGCCATCCCCAGAGGGRTGAGAAAGATCCAAACTACAAAATTTCCCTTTCTCATGCTCACAAGAGCAAATAGCTGAAGGAAAAAGCAGCATGACCGCTCCACCTCCTGTTATTGTGTAAGTTGTCCTGGTGTGCCCCATAGCTTTCTGCCAAGTCAGGGAGGGCACATCTGATGCAGTATTTCTGCAGCCATTGAGGATTTCTCCAGCAGTGTTATATGCCAGGTGCTTGCTGCCCAGATCTTCTGAAATAATTGCGGGGACAGGGGCTCCTCTATAAAAGAATAGTCTCAGGCATTTAATGCAAAAGTCKGTCTATGAATTTGGTAGCCAGAGCTGTCCTATAATGTCTTGTAGGCTGCTCGTTAAAAGAGAAGTACCTTTTACAGTCTCAGTATGAACATAGTAACAGTAGAATATATGCTCAGATGCCTYGAAGCCATGGATTAACCTGGTTATCACCGCTGTTATCTACAGAGAGACGGCTGAAAAGCTCATGGAGCTGTTGCAACCTGTCYGGTGAGTGTGGAGGTCTAGAGAAACAGCCACCCTTTGCTGCCAAGATTAGCAGATATGGTATTTCACTGTAAGTGATAAAGTCATGCCTGAGCAGTTCCTCTTGGCTACTTCACCAACATGATGATGTCTGCCTGACCAAAATTGGGCAGATGTACTTAATGAGGAACTTCATGAGACGCTAGACTTGTGCCTGTCGGGAGGATTAAATCAGAGAAAAGAACTTGGGCAAATTGCTGACCTGTTTTTTAGCAGGCACCCATTACAAATTTGAAGCAGGACAGAGAGGGCCCAGCAGTTTCGATGTCCAAGAAAATGAACTGCAAGCAGAAAATACATTTTAGTTGGCCTTCAGCTGCTTAGAGGAGGCAACATGATGGAATGAGTAGGAAGAGAATGAGTTCATTCTCTCTGAAGGGGTAGAAATCATGCTTCTCTCTTCATACAGGCAAAGTGGTAGATTTTATTTTAACTTGCTGTGAATAGCTAAGGAATTTAGTAATTATTCTGGCCAGATTTATGTTAAAGGACATTGTCAAATACTTTATAAAACAGATTATAAAACTCTTCAGCACTCCAGCACTTTCTCTTAAATGCATGAAAATAATTATTCCATTACCAGTTTCAGCCTTGACCATTTGGCAGTGATTGTTTCTCCTTCCCTCCTTTAATTAATTCTCAAAAAATGACATTACACATACATTACATATTGTATCTGCTCTTCAGTGATGTGTAAGTTCACCTCTGCCTATCTGCTCTGCAGAGAACCAAACTTCAGTATGAAACTACTGTATCTGGATGCAGGGAGGAAAAAAAAGATGGTAAAGAGAAATGAAATTTAAATGGTGGTAACAGATACTGCGTCTCTTGTTTGAGCTGAAATTCTCCTTTTGCCATGGTTATCATTAGAAAAGCTGACATGATGTGGGAAACATTATTATTTTAATTATGTCTGAAGGGAAGATATTGTCAGAATTTCATTTAGCAAACAATAACTTCAGTCACAGGAACTAACGGGAAGGCAAGGACTGATGACAAGGCCGCAGGGTGATTAGGGAAAAAACTGCAAATAGAGTTTGTCTTCCATGACTTGCAGTGTGTCCTGTGCCAACCTGTGTGTGTGTGTGTGTGTGTGTGTGTGTGTGTGTGTGTGTGTGTGTGTTTGAACAGGAGGGGTGCAGCTCTCTTAGCCTTTCCTGGTAAATTTACTACCAGTAAGCGAATTGAAAATGAACTTTGGGCAAAACAGCAGCTCCAGAAAAGGGAGAGTTAGATCTCTTTTCCAAAAGGCCCTCATCAACACTTTATCCTGACGTGCTACTGTACTGTATAAAATTTTCCAGTACTGAGAACAATTCCATGCTTCTTTCACTACAGTGAATTCAACAGTCGTTTCCAACCCTGCTGCGGTTCCAGGGCATCTGGGCTCCCTCCCTGGTCTGCAGTAACATCCTTTGGGACACTGGGTCTCATGCCTTTGCTTCTCTTAGTACAGAAAAGTACGACTTTCTCAATATTTGAGTCAGCCTTGGTTTTCTGTTGTGCATCTGGGTTTGCATAGCGGTCTCTAAGTTTCCCTTGGGAGCTGGTGGCAGCCTTCTTCAGCCRCCTCTGCAAACGCAGGGTGGGGAAGGGCTGGTTGAGGAGCAGCCGTGCAGAAAAAAGGGTTTGGGCTTATTGTGGAGTGCAAGCTGAATGCAAGCCAACTATGTTGTGAAAAATCACTCTAGGAGGCGTATTGTCTGCACAGCACATTGAGTGGTCCTTCCAGCCTACTAGAAGCTTTTGAAGCCTCAGCTGGAGCACTAACTATTTTGGGGGGTATTGTAATTAATAAAGGATGTGAACCAGTTGGACAGAGACCACAGAACAGTGACAATGATCAGAAATGGAAAAGGAAGGGCTTCAGGAGGGTGACTGAACAGGGGCTGCCTACTTGAGAACGAAAAAATAAGGGGACCATGACAACTGTCATAAGTTGTCAGTAAATAAAGGGAATTAGAAAAACCTTCCCCCCYACACACACCTTTTTTCCTGCTACCTTACCATATGGTGCCATAATGGGTCTAAATTGCAGCAAGTGTGATTAAGTGAGATGAAGAAAAACCTTCACAGTCATAATGCTGTAAAATAATTTACCTGGTGAGTTTATAAAGTCTTTCTTGATAAAGGGAAAAAAGATRTATGAAAAAATACATTTGACAGAAACTGATGAAAATGATAAATCTATAAATAACCCTTCTTTCAGGCAGGGAATAGAATAAATGATCTCTTGAATTTCCTCCAGTTCCTATTTTCTGTGAATCTTAGGTTTATTCATCTTAACTATAAGAACAAAGCAGGGTAAAATGCATGGCTTTTCTAACAGTCCTTATATATGCATTTCACATTACTATCTGCCCACACTTTGCTGGAGAGGAGGATGAACCCAAATTCTTTAGGCAGTCCCAACATGCACCATTAAATATCAGTCTGATAGCCTTCCTCTCTGAAAAGAGGGTCTCTCTCTCCCTCTTTAGCTAAGGGAGCTGGGTCCTTAGTTCTCTTAATTCCTTACATTTTTAACTGAGCTTGGTAGGCTTAGTGGAAAGTAAAGTTAAGGTATGGCTCTCCCAGGATTTTCTACTAACCTTCAAGTTCTCCCCAGTAACTGCTTTCCCTCATCTTGGGATGTAATGAAAGGCCTACTAGAAAACACACAGGAAAGGAAGAGAATAAGCCTTTCTTCCTGTGCTTTTCCTAACAGCCTCTATTATTTACTGTAATATAAATTGTACAGGAAATCTCCTACTCACCAGAACATGGTCTGTACATAAATTACAGAACAGAGCCACATTTATCCCTAAAAATTTTGAATGTTAGTACACAATCCACATCTTCTCACACCTGACAAAGAAATTGTACACTKACATATTAATTTCTGCCTTACTTCCTCTCTTTAAATTTATCCCATTTAATTGAATGCAGACTGCCCTGAAGGAAAGCAAGCTATGTGGGCAATCTTTKTCATCTCTTAAAATAACCTCTGCTCTCAAAATGTAGCAATATAAATGAGTAAACATGACTTTTCTTCAAACTAGTTAATCCATAGAAAACAAGTCAAGTGGATTATAGGCTACTTATAGGTCAATACAGCCTTGCAGCTTAACTTTTGTGGAAAAAGTAAATGTGACAGTGTGACCAAGTTGTCAAATTTCAATCATTCTGGTATCTCTGTTTAGTTTTGACTATTGTAAGTCCCCACTTGAAACCATATTATACAACTGAATTATGTGATATGGAAATCCTTTATTTTCACAGAATTAGTAATCACATTCTGCACTTGTGATTTACCTTTTTTAAATCTAGACTTTTTAGRCTTAAGGATATGAATGCAATTACACAAAATTGTGCCTTAAAATATGTGGTCTRTTATGTTCTACTTACCTATGTGACCAATACACTAGAAGGTCATTTAAAATATGCACGAAAGTTCAAATTCATTTTTCCTATCTCGACACATCTAGCGGACAGATGTCAGTCTGTCATTAAGGAGTCTCCATATAGTCAGTGGAGAGAGAGAGGTATCTTGAGATTTGTCTGCCATGACAACGTATGAGAAATATCTGTATTCTGGCATGACAAATTCCTTCTGAAGTTGTCTGATTTTTCTTCACTGTCTGCAGAAGTTAGGCTTTGTAGCCTGAGCTAGTTATCTTCTTGATGCCCTAAGGCAGTTCAGAAGAATTTGTTTTATAATGAATTATAAAGTGAAAGAATATTCAATATTGGAAATAGTTGTTTGAATATTTGTTGAAAAGGCAAAGAAGCCATTTAATTATGTATGACTTAGCGGTAATGGTGAGAATATTGATCAATCGTAGGAGCCATTTTAATAACATTTTAATAAGCTTGAAGATAGATTTGACTACAAAGTTCACACTTGGGAATCTTAACATTTTCCATGGCACTGTGAGAAATGAATCTGTGTAGATTCATTAGGCCATGTTTAAGCAATCAAGGAACGGAAATATTTATTTGATACTAGCAGAGGTGGTGTGTTAGATTTTAAGTTCCTTAGAGGCTATAGGCTATTAGTAGTGAAGTTGTATCTGCCTACTCTGGAAAAAGCTAAATAGTCCAGAAAGGTAAATGTAACTGTTTACAGAACATCTGTTTTAAAAACAAACAACTATGGCATCCACAAGGACTGAATCATATTGGAAATGTAGTAAACACCTTTCCAGTAATTTCATATATAGGAAGTATTATTTACACTTCCCTGTCTACGGGCACCTTTATTATGAACGCGCAATTAGAGAGAGAAAAARGAATAATTTAAATGAGAAGCCAAGGTTTTTCTCCCTAAGGTTTGCTTCCCAATATCTATTTTGACCAAAAGCTTGATATTATAGTAAGGCCTGGAAAACTGTTTTCCATGTAAGATGAAAAGGCTTACAATTGTCCCTTGACATTYATTTCTACCTTAAAATTATACTTGTTTAAAGTAAAGTAAATACAGTCAAAAGTTCAGACTGAAGTCTTTATGTGATATATRTACAGTCCAGAAACACTCTGCAACATTTATTCCACTCTGCTCAGTAGACTTTTTCTATTTTGGGAAATCCAAGATAAATGTTCATATTAARGAAAAAACAAACATACAAACCTCCAGTCACTTTAATTTGAAAGTATCAACAACCACTTTATCAAATTCAGGTATTAATAACCTATTGACAGTTCATGTTGATTCATTTGTCTAAAACAGAAGAAGATATTAAACAGTATGTACTGCAGAGAAATGGAATGATATGGAAGACCTCCAAAGTTCAAAAAAAAAAAAAAAAAAAAGACATATCTTGTGACCTTTTCAGATTTCTCAGTTACTGTATTTCAAAGGCTATTTATAGATGTAGACAGGACCATTGTTCTTATGGGAAACATTCAAAAATATTAGAAAATATTGTATCTGCTATAAAACTAGTAATCTGCATTCTGTAAACACAGAAGAAATCAATTCAGCRTTTCTGATATGAACCACTGTGAACACCATCAAAAAGCTGGCTCAAGATGATGCRAAACAGCTCTCTGGAAGCGATAGGAGGTACTAGAATGTAAAATGCATCTGTGTGTTTAGTCACAAGGGCACGCACTTAACCACCTGACGAGATGTGCCTTACACATACAAATTCTGATTCTGCRAAGTTTATCCCAACTTCATTCGGTGAGACAGTTCACACGTGTAAAATTTGCAGCACTGTTAACCAGAGAATGTGCATTCACTGAAGACACATTGGTAAGACACTACTTTCACCCTGGATTTCCWGACCTCTTTCCTAAGCTTAAAGAGTTCTTGCTGCTTTTGATATATTACCTTCCAAATCTTCCACATGTTTCAGTCACAAAAATAATRGTAGCCTACAACCATTTATTTTAAAAGAGAGTATAAAAAATATACATAATAAATTATTAGTGATACTTGTTTGTAATATTTTGCTCTGAAGGAGCAATCTATTTATTTAAAATGCTCAGTCTTGAACTAGTGAGTTCCACAATGTCGCGTAGTGTTCTTACATGGCTTGTTTTGTCATACACGACAAATAATAATTGTATGGCATTTAACTCTCCAAATTGTTAAAAAACATACATGAATCCTTCAAATAAATATGAAATAAACAGTAGCAAAGGAAGTTGCTTCTAGTTATTAGSCCATAGTTGTACCAGTAATGTTTATTTTACTATTACACCAATGCTATTGATATCTACTAGTACTACAAATAGCCTGGATTTTCAARCATACTTAGGAACCTAAATTTTCCATTTGGTACTTGTGTCATCTTAAAATCACTTCTCAGAGACTTGGGAAGACCCTTGGATGATTCTCTTGTTTATATACAGATGATAAGTGTGCTAAATCATATTTAAGATCGYGGAGACAGGTTYTAGAAAAAAAATTAAATAAAAAAGAATATTAAAATGGAAAAAAAGATCTAGGTAGAAAAGAAGGGAGGAATAGAAGTAAATAATATTCATTCTCAGCATAGTGAGAATCAAATACTCTGCATTAGTTATGCCTCTGAATCTTCAGATTTTCTTTCAATCGTAAGGCAGCATATTTATATTTACTTTGGATGATCTCAGAGGTTATCAGTAGAAAAAAAAGACTTTTTTTATTATATGTCTCTCATATGCACACAAATAAGGTAATGGTTTTAATGTTCATAAATCAGTTAATATTAATAGTTCAAGTTAATATTAATTGTTCAAGTTAAACAAACAGCACAATTCAGTCAGCACTACTGATATTGAAAAGTATGAAGTGATCTCTCAGTTACTTACTCTGGCTTTGCAACATGTGTTTTAAATTTGTATACCTAACTGAAAGGAAATGAATATGTACTCCAAAGCACAAAGTAAAATATTTCTCCAGCTACAGTGATGCTCTTTATACTTTATTCATAACTAAGAATTAATGGAATCATCTAAAAAAAAAAAAAAAAAAGTCTCTGTCCTGATGTTTGCATAGCAAKACTACAGGAAGAACTAATTCTGAAATTTATTTCTGGAAGTGAAATTGTTATTAGAGCAGTTTTGGTTGGTCGGGTCTCATTACTCAGATGCTGTCGYATTATTCGCTCCCTTCCTCATTTCTGAAGCACTTACAGGAAGCGAGCTGATGCACAGGGAAGCCCCCTGTGATCTGACAGGTGGGAAATACATCGTCCCTGATGCTGCCTCTCTTTTTGTGAATTATAGTGGGTTTGTTTTGACGGAGTCCAGTGGCAGACATCATCTGAAAAGAAAGATTGTTTTTGTGCTATTTCCACGGTAAGCTCTGGGAACACCGACAGGAAGGGCAATGAGCATGGAAGTCATGAGAGGAGCCTGGCTGTTCACATTGAGCATAGCATAYACCCAAGTCATTTTTCATCATTTTAAAATCCAGGACTTTTTACTGATCCTCAGTGCTTGCATGTTACAGAGATCACACAGTCAGCATTCCTACTATGGGTTTGGGGTTACAATCTAACCTATGAAGTGTTTGTCTTAAAAGAGAACATCATGGCTTTTTCCACTACTGACAACAGGAAGAAAAAATCCTAAACAAAAGCCTAGTATTCAAATGTAAGCAGAATTGATTTGTTTAATCCCTTGGCTACATAGCTACATCTCATCCTGTTGTTGGTAACAGGACCTGTTCCAAAAATAACATCCCCTTCATTGTGCCAAACTGATATTGTCCAATGATGTCCAAAAGCAAGAATATTGCCAAATAAAATAGATTTCTGAGAATGAGATGGTGTGAAGTCATGAACCACTTTTAAACTCAATTTACACATCAAACATTTAACTACTGAAAGCTGGTTGAAATACTGCACCAACTGAGAGATGACAGGAGTAGCTCCTCCCARTAAACTATAGTGCAGTCAGATTGCAGTCTCTGGTTGATCTGTAAAATATTCACCATTTTAGTAGGTAAGTGGTCTATTTCTTATGCTCTTAGCATTTTATTTTATAACAAGGAAACAGTAGCATTGTTAACAGATCAGTTAACAGAACAGTTTTTTCACCTCTTTCTGTTGACCAGATTGCATTACGTCTTTTAAGTTTCAATGTTTCTGCTTTTCTACTGAAAGCAAATTTAATCACCTCCATAACAGAAAAGATTCTAAAAGATGCCCAAGCTATTTCAGATACCCAAAATATTTTTGCGTTAATGTGCTGCTGCATCCCAGMGAATGAGTCTGAGTAGAGTGCAGTCTGGCACGGCACTGCTGTGCCTGGACCTGCGGCAGTATCTCCACCACCCTGTGCGGGTYAACAGATAGGGTTTGGTACCAGCTCAACCTTTGGTAGAGCACAATGTTGAGAAGCTGGAATTAAATTTAACCAGCAGCCTTTCTGACTTAGATCATTAAAACTCTGACTCGAGCCTCTAAGGCAGAATTAATGAAATTTAAATTAAAGAATTCAATATTAAAAGTGTTTCTGATGTGTCTCTCTTTTTTTTCAGATTTTCATGGCAAATGCTTGATAGCAAAATCTTTAGACTTTGAAAGCTAACAAAGAGATCTCTTTGCAATTGGATTTCTTGTGCTGAAAGACCTATTGATGATGCATCTTTTTTATTCGTCTGCATCATGAAAAAAATGCTTTAAAAATTAATGGGAGAGGAAAAGAGGAAACRAGGAAAAAAGAAAGTGGGAGGAATACCCAAGAAATACTTGCAAGTTCTGTGGTCATGAACTCAGTTTCTTATAACTCAGCTAAACTGAAGTTTCTGGCAAAGATCAAGCAGAAGAGGGAACAGATTTTCAGCTGCCCCCATTGCAGGCTGGTGCTGCTACTGCAGGGCCATTTGCGTAGGTCTAGGACACATTCACCTCTCTGGCTCTGGGCGCTCACACTACTCTAGATGAATTTAGCTCATACAACCCCACATAAATTGATTTTGACACATTTTTGTTTTCTGAAGAAAAGAACCWTTTATTCGTTTTTGTGGTCAACTGTACACACATTTTTCTATGCAGTAACTCCCTTGAAAACTAATAATATCACTGCACTAGTCATCCAGAATAAAATGTCTGCCCATGATAGAAGAAAGTTATTGAGATGTCAACAGGGATTCAACAAAATGGAGAAAATGATGGAATTGTGGCTGGAATATAATCTATGGAAAACTAATTACAATTGAAACCGTTACATAAGGCATATGTTTCTGTTCMTTTCCTTTGTGTACCAAATCATTCTAACTTGACTGTAACGCTATGAGAAGGCTTTTATCATATAYGGCACAGCTCACTGTAGTGTTGAGATTAGAAAGTGGTCTTGCAGCAGTTCAGTGAAAGTAATCTGTGTTACTGCCCACTGGAGAATGCTGTTGTAATAATAAAAATGTGAAGTCCAGAGGTCAGCGTTCCAAGAGGGTGGAAGGCAGCCAGAGAAGCCTGAACCCTTTTGCCTTTAGCTTAGGAAGAATTATGGAGAGGTCTGAAGTAGTTTACCTGCAGAAAGTAAGGCAACTACACATCCCAAATACTTGTAGATCACCCCATTTTTTCTTTTATACAAGCATTCACAGCTCTGCTTTCTGTGTAGGAGGAACAGATGTGTAGAATAATTAATACAAGCCCAAAACAATAGGAAACACCCTTGGATCTTGATTGGAAACATCAGGTGTAGCAACATGAGGATACGCAAAAATGGCTTGTAGAGAGAGAGGAAAAAAAAAAAAAAAAAAAAGAACTGAAAATAACCCTGTCCTTCAGCTGCCTTTGCCACTAAACATTTCTGCCCCTGAATTTCTTCAAAGAATGAACTTTTCTCTGGTAGAAGTCTCTTGACTAGATGGCTGATCTCCTAAGGCAGGAGAAAGAGAGAGGGAAAGAGATAAGGAGGAAGAGAGACAGAGAGAAAGAAAGAAAGAAAGAAAAAGAAAGAAAATAGTCAGAAAAAGAAAAATGAATTCATGGAATGAATACTAATTTTCATCAAGATATTCTATCTATTATACAAGCACAATGTAAACATGCAATTAAGCATGAATATTGTGATCTATATGATGAAAAAAGTAATGACATAACCATCAACAATGAAGTAATTCATTCCACAGATCACAGCCAGTTTCAGCTCTAATTCATTTAGGCCAAAAAGTCTTAGTATAAGCTTGATTTTACAATGTTCAAAATTCATAGAAGACTCACAATAGAAGGAAAAGTTCATGTAGATATTGGTAGTTTTGTATCTGTTTACTTAACTGTCATACGAAAATCACTTACATGGGCAAAGTATTTACCTAATCATGGGTACCAGTTTCAAGATATGAGATTTTAAAAGCCCAAGCATATGACAAATTCTTATATTATTTATATAAAATAGATTATTATATGCTGGAAGTTTAACATAAACAAGTTCTATATGTTCTAGCTATAAGACCATCAGTTTAATAATTATTTATATATTTATAGTATTTCATRATCTATTTTAAAGCAGTTTTCAATCTCCTTTTGTGTTTTCTTTAATTCACTCATTAATGTTTCTCTCTACTTTTAAAAGCCTTCTAGACTTCCAGCTTCAATTCAATCTGCAGAAGTTCTTCTCCAATTCTTAAAAAAAAATGAAACAAATAAGCAAAAGACTTCAGTGTCATTGATTAATTCACATCTGAAATTCTTCAGAGGCTAATACCAACTATTTCTTCCCAATAGTGTCTGAGATGAAATGTATTTAGCAAAAAAGATGCCTTCCCTCAGTGTCTTTAAAATGACAGCTTCTCAATTTCAGTGATGAACTGGCTAGTTCAGGAACTCAATAATGATTCCAGCAGCCTTCAGCCCCCAAATATCTGGTTATGCACTTCCATGATAGCTCCTATGATTGTCATCTTCATCTTTTTTTTTTTTTTTTTTTTTTGGTACTGTTTTTGTAAACAGAAAGCCTGATCAAGAACAAAATTGGACATTAAAGGTTGAAACTTCTGTTCTGTCACTCACTGGCTAAGCTGGAAGGGCAGAGATTGAACACCTTGGTCCCAGAGCAACACTGATAACCAGCCTTAGAGGCAAACTGGAGAGTGGTTCAAAATCTTTCTGAGGTATACATTGTGTTTTGGATTGTATAAATGATAGAATAGTTTTTGTACAGCCTCTACAGCTCACTGATATCACGCAAAAATATACTCATTCTATGTGATGAGGTGACTAACATTTCTATACTAAGTTTTCCGTGGTAAAATAATTTATCATTTTGTAAGAATACACAAAAGTTAGACTTCCCATTATTAATAGCAAATTTATTAATATTCTACTTTTTTGAAATTTTAAATTGTATTCAAGCATGATTGAAAGCTCAACAATCACCAGCAAATAAAGTATACATCTGATATAGGGAATATGAGACTAATGAGGAAAAACTGTTTTTATTTTTATTTTTTTATRCCATTTATATCTTTTTTTTTTAATCTTACTGATGCTTCAGGAATCTGTTTCTGCTTAACCAGGTTTTTTGAAATACTGTGGTTGAAACAACCGAGACAATTAAAGTTGGTCTGACGCATTGTTTCCTAACTGAAAATACTTTCTTTCATGCAAGGCAGTGAGCTGTTCTTTTTTAAAAAGTTTCCAAGTGATAAAGATTGGAGTGGGACAAGAATTTTCTTATTCTCTATTATTGTTCAAGTGAACTTCACTGAAATGCACTATGAAATTCATTTACTAGATAACTTTAACCTGGGCTAAAAATTTAGATAGGAAAAGGGAAAAATGCAAATAAAACAAATTGTTGCAAAACATTCCATTCAGATGAGAAAAAGATTACCCTAYATTTTCATTTGGAAATGAATAATTTGTTCCAAAGCTGAGGAAAGCCTAGTGTTTCATTAACTACTGATTTGTGGTGATCTAATTTGGGAATTATATTTTCTAATCCAGATGTTTCCTTTATTACACATTTCTACTTCATTCAGACATGGAAGAGCAGATGGGAAGGTGTTTTTCTATCTCCAACATATGCTCAGAATTTAATCTCTCTTCCATTGCTTAGGATTTTAAACTTCAGATATAGAGTCTCCTCTCCTCTCCTCTCCTCTCCTCTCCTCTCCCTCCAATCTAAAACAAAATCAATCAGCCAAAAACCCTCACACCCAAACAAGTCTATATATACATCAACATTAACAAAAAATCCATAAAGACAAATATTGATGAAGAGTTTGTTCCACTGAAAAGCGAAAATTTTAAAAGAGATGAAAAGGCTAAATTAGGCTCTTAAAGCTATTGATTGAAATCCACTAGTACACATCTTAAAGTTAATTCTAGATGTTTTATTTTGAGCTATTTTGTTAATTATAGCACTAAAGACATAGTCAATTTTTGCTTAAGAAACACATTAGCCTGGTACAGCAGATAGGAGGGAAGATGGTGCTGAGGCCATCTAAGTTTAAAAGAGTAAATGAGAATAATTTAACTATGGCTCAGTGTCTCATATGATAGGTAATAAACCYTATAAATTCAGCCCTAATCCTGTGTACAAAGTATATTAAATTTATTGTTAAAGGAACTTTGATCTGTGTTCTATGAAGCAAATTTACATCCTGTGCTTTTTTTATGCCTACTTTTGCAGATCAGTGCAGGAGAACTTCCTTTTTCTGAAATCTCTTTACACTTCATCAGTGGCAGACTTCTTCCTGCTCCCACTCAAGCTTACATGGGAAACACAGATATTCTTTTTGTTATTATAAATAACTTTATTTAATCACATTTTATATTAATTGCTTAAATGTTTTGATTACTCACCCTCTTGTCTCATATATTGTTAGTGGAACTCTTCCCATTGCCTTAAGTAGATTTTGGATCTTACAGTCTTACCACTGCATTTTTTTTCTAAACATTAAAATATTCTTCTTCTGCAAGTCAGCTCTCAATCTTCCATTTTTTACTATCACATAGTGTTTCGTAGATTTTCACTTCTTACAAACCACATCTGTGTGACTGTTAGTGCAGTCAGATTAGTTTATACTCTGCATTTATTTTGCCTTTTGGACATGGACAGGTAGTATGCTTTTTCCTTTGCATCTAATGAAGACAGATTTTTGCTAGAGGCTACTGCCTCTAGCATGCTACTCAGCGAGGTCTGGTCATCTCACCCAGCTGCTCACTTAGGTACCCAGCTGAACCGCAGACGTGAGGAATACGATCACCCTACGCTGCCTCCCTGCCAGGCTTCTGCCAGGGTAATTTGACCCAGCCAAGATCCATTGGGAAGAAACTTGTTGTATTGACAAGAGGAAGACTGGTGCTCGGGGGGGTCTAGCTGCCTCAGGTGGCTCCGGCCAGACAACACATTTTCTAAAAAAAACACTAACAGTACCTTTCAGGTCTACTTCATGCCTCAGTAAACCTGAGCTGACGAAGAGGACAACATTTAGATTTCTATATATTAACATTTACAATGGTCAGTATTAATAAACGCAAGACAATCCTTGAGGAAGAATGAGAGCTTTCTATTCCAAGGAGAAAGTCTGGCCTGCTGAATTTGGAAAGAAAATTTATTACTTTTTTCTCAGGCTTCAGTTCTTGCAGGATAGAACAAAGTGAGTTAAAAGCAAAATTCAAAWAATCTATTAAAGTATTTAAAACCACTAGTTAATTAATTAAAAAAAATGTTTATTGAGAAAAATTTCAAAATACTGATAAGATCTCATTTTGGTATTAGAACAAACATTAAAAATATTTCCTCTCATAACTGATTTCCACTGGATTAAAAAGTCTGGTATAAGGAGACTGAGGGCGAAAGAGTTCTTACCCTTCTCATTAAAATGAAGTTTCGAAAATAAGATTTAAATTTCACCTTTCAAAAGCTTCACCAAAATCAGGACATGCCTCCCTTCATATATGTACATATAATCTTTCAGCTGTTTTCCATAATGAAAAAAGCTGATGGAATGCTATGTTTCCTTTTTTTTCCTCTTTTCTTTTTTCTTTTTTTTTTTTAAGCCAGATATGCTCTAATAATAGGCCTTGTCTGGGAACAGTGTATAGAATTGTGAGAAGTTGTAATGCTATGGATTAACTTAAATCCTCACTGCTTTTCCACAGCGCTACTGCCTGTATTAACCACTAAATCACTTGGTGCACTTTTGAAGACCCTAAGAGAGTTTATTTAGCTTGCTCTGTGCAGAAAAAATAACAGAATAAGATTTTAAAAGATGGAGATGAGGAAAAAGGTAAAGCATTTTTCAATATCTTTCTGCTTTTACCCACTCTTCACGTGTGTTAAGACTCTGCTTGTTTTATTTCAACAATGGATTATTGTTTTTCTTGGTAAAATTCAGACTCTTAAAGTTCATCAGGCAATTCATCTTAAATATAATTTTATCCAATGACCTCATTTTATAATTTTTAATTAATTAATATTGTTCATATAATGTACAAAAATGGATCCAATGGTTCAACAAAACAGCTCATTACTCTAACATGAGATGGTGGGAGCATCCATGCAGCTTTTCATACTTTTAGTTAAAAATAATCTGAAGTTGAAAACGAGGTACAAATCCTCATGATAACATAGATTTTTCATTAATATCCTGAGGATATTAAGGATTAATATCCTGAATCTTTTATTTTTATTCTTTTCCATGATCCTGGAGGACTAGCTTATCCTAAGAGGTAAAGAGAAGATGGGATATTATAGCATTTTTGGGTGAATCCTTTAATTAATTGACCTGCAATATGAATTCTATCATGACAGCTATTTGATGTCACTAGAAATGATGCCCATGCTACTTTTAGACCATATGAAGCTATTCTCAAGTGTTTCTCCAGCAGAGAAGGAAGACAAGACTGAAGAAGACCATAAACATTGTAACTCTTTCTGCTTTAAGGCCTAACTTGTATGTTCTGACCACCAAGTGGAGTTCATAGATCTGGGGTAGGTGCCTAGAATCAGATTCTTAGGTGCATCTTGGGCCGTAAAACATTCAGGAGGTAGGCTGGCCACAGGGTCTATAGACAGCATTATGGTGCTAAAGTGGTGGTAGCACTGAAGAAAGCCAGTCCGAATCTTKGGGCCGTATGTGCCAACAGAAAATGCTGCAGAGAGGGGAAGAACATATTCTGGACTGTAAAAAACCCTCACTTCTTCCATTTGGGAGTCACAGCTCTGGATTTTGTCCTGGTGTCCAAGTGCCTGCTCTTCCCTCACACTCTTGCAAGAATGCAAATGGTGACTGTGGCACTGCGTCTTCATGCAACAGCCTGGAGGTGAGAATGTGRGAAATCCATAGGTGTACTTCCTTCTCCGTCTGGAGACATTTGACCACATTATATCACCTGTCAAACACAGGAGCACCCCGAAGTAATGTAAGGTGCAAAATCTCTCATCTCCTCCTACTGAAACTCCTCYACTTAGCATGGATTACACAAATATTCACCGGACCCAGAGGAAGAAGATGAGTGAATGACTGAGCCTGTTGTGGGAACTGTCCCTAAGAAGGACTGAGCAACACTTGCATCCTTCTCCACTGAATATAGTCATGACTAACCTGGGCATATTTTCGGTCACTCTGCTCTAACTTAYTGCAAAAGTTTATGATTCCTGAATGTTGCGTATTCATTTATCTTTTTCGACTCCCAGAAAAGTAATGTGGAGAAATGCATAATCTGTAAATCTTCATAGAGCTTGCTTAGGCCTATTTACTGGACATTTATGGACATGCTCAGAATGAGATACTCAGTTGTCCTGAAGAACAGATGACAGTCCACAGGATTAATCATCTCTTAAGCCAAGCAATCATTATAGGGAAATTTTAAGAATCTGCCTTTTGAACAAGATACCTAATATGATTAGACCTCTTGACTTCAACCAACTTTGTGGACCTAGCCCTACACCATATGCATCTCCAAAATCACACTATCCAATTGCTTTCACTGCTGTGATGTCACTCATCTTTAGTAGCTTACTGAAAAGCATTCCATTTGACTAAGTCACTTGCCTGAACTCCCAAACACTGAATATTTATTAACTTGATTTTTTCACTGGAGTCTAGTAGAATCTTTCTTTAGGTCAAGAAGAGTTTTTCTCTCAGTTCAGTGGGCAGCTCTACTAGTCTTCCTATTAGTGAGAAAACAGTCTTTTTTCCCATATAATGCTAGATTCTGTCCTTTCTCCTCCTGTCTCTCAAATGTAAATTCCTTCATCTGGTACAAAGAGGAGGTTAGTTACAGATGTTTACATGCTTCACATCTGCCGCCCATTCTTTCATGCATAGACAGTAAAGATTGACTTGTATTGCGTAGTTCTATAGACTACTTTAAAGGAATACTACTTCTGCTTCTCCTAGAACAGCAATTTGTTACATTTTTAGCATTTTCCCATTCTCTTCTTGTAATTACAGCTTTGATTTGGGTTAGAATTAAAAGGAATATTTTGTAACTATTTACAGAGACCACTCTAGGGAGATGGATTCACCCACCCACCATCACTGAAGATCCAGACTAACTTCACTTTATTGTATTGCTACACTAAATTGACAACAGGCTCATTAAATGATCTGTTTGCCTCATGTCATAGTTAATYTTACAGCTATTGTCCTCACCTCATGCAGAATTAGTATAGCTCCATTAAGGAATCAACCAGCTTATGTTAAAACACCTGAGGATCAGGTCACGGATATTTACGAAGAAGATATAGCYGTAACACCATCTTTTATAGAGAATGTACATAACTGGGCATGTAAATGGAATGCACTGCATATTTTTGCTTCGTGGGTGTGATATTTTTAATATTTTGTTTAACTCTTCCATCTTGGAATACATATACTTTATTTCTTTTTAAATAAATCTGAAAAGTGACTTAACTTTTTGACTTGCCATGTTACTTATTACTTTATAGTAACATACGGAATCCATCACTAAATTAAGAAATTTACATTGTCGTTTCTTTTTCAGTGCAATCTGGTCAGTATTTGTGAACCGATAACACAAAACACTTACTTTAAAGACTTATTTGGAGGGGGGAAATAAAAAAGTGATGACTATGCCTCTAGTCCATCAGTTMGAGTATCAGGTCAAAACTATACCAAGTAGTCGTCCTGATCAGGAGTCTACTATGTTTTTTTTTCTTTCTGTTGTTGGCTTTATTAGTCTTTGGAAGAMATCCATGCCTTGATTGCTAGTAGATACATACAGGAATAAATTTGGCTTAAGTCAGATAAACTATTTAGTAACAAATTGTTGAGTTTTTTTATTATTATTACTTCTAATATTGCTTACAGGATTTCTACTTACTACAAAAAATGTAGTTTACGCTTCCTGAATGCTTGTATATTCATTTCTCTTTCAAATCTGATCCCTCACATTCCTTACATAAGACAATAAATTTCCTGTTTACCTTTTATTAAAAAATAACTAATCCTGAAGATTTGGTTAGACCAAAAAAAAAGGGGAGGGGGGAGTTGCATTTGCGTGTCATGTACTGCCTCTTCTCACTGAGCTATTTTTCTTTTTCATAGTCTTCTGATGTGCTTGCTGGATCAGGCTGAAAGTAGAAACAGGAACACAAGACTACCATGATACTGCTGGCAGTATTTCCAGACCAGTTGGAAGCAAAGAAAGTCAAAACCTTATTCTCTTCAAGCCCTTTTGGTTGTGAAATTTTCATGCTAGTTTGTAGACACAAATGCTTGGACAAAGTAAATAAGGATRGATTCATGTTTCTCTAATGTCACTGTTTTTGTTTGATGGAATAGTGCCCTGTTCACTCTCAAAACCTTTGCCTTCTCCTTAAGCTGGCACTGCTTCCCTTTTACTGTGAGAATTATTAAGAAAATCAGTCATTTGATCAACAATGGCATTGTAAATGTGTGGAAAAGTGCTTATACAAGTTAAAACAAGTACAAGAATGTTTTAGATCTCTTGCATAAACATATCATCCTTATCTCTGGTCTCTTTTTAGTCCCGGACACACACAATTTGGCTTTAACACATTGGCAGATATATATTTATTAAAACATAAGAATTCTTCAAATATAGGTCCCCTTGCCCCATTGCCTGTCATCTCAGCTGTAACATTTCCTGGGTTCTGGGTTTCCCCTTCCTCGGYGGAGGACAGATGTCCCTGCAGGCAGGTTCTGCAACTTATTTCYAGGCCTTGGAGGCCATTGCTTGGCATCTCCATCTCCGTGTGATCACCAAAGAAGCTATTTGTTTCTTCCTTTTTGGTAGAGTAATATATGTTCTTGAGAGGAATAGCTGTGATGTCTGGTTTGAAATGAAACTTTCCAAYCCACCTATTCCCCTAACGGAGGAGAAGGTGGCAGTATCCTTAGATAATCATTTGTGAGTGAACACTGCCACGGCCAGTGCTCTGGGYATCGTGTCTGAGGTTCGATGCTGCTCTGTGACTTGGCAGTTGTTGAAGCGTTTTATTTCTGCGGCACATAATACGGTCCTTGCCTGTGTGTGTTTTTTTTTTTTTTTTGCCTGAGTCCTCTTGTCCTTTGCCTAGGTGGTAGATGTTGTACGCAGCATGTACGCAGTATGATTACGCTTYAGCTATGCCCCTAAGGATCTGCTGTTTGGTATCTGGCCCTTACTCATACTTAGCCAGCTAGAATTGGAAAAGGGATTCAATTCCTTATTACCAGCCTTCTCTCAAGTGCTGGACTTTGGATGTATGCTTCTTCATTGAGCAAAGATACATGAGAAATAGAGTACAGAAGTAATTAATTGAAGCATGCTATTAAACATGGAAAAAAGACTTCATCATTTCTCTTTAGGGATTGAAATCAAAAACTTAATAGAAAAGATCTTATAACAAATAGTGTTGTCAATCTCCTGAAAATAACCACAAGTTGCTATGTCTATAGTTGTGAATGACATTTTCTGTCAGTGGGGGTTTACTCAGCTCTAAACATGTCTTGTCAAAAGCGGATGCACTGGAAATAAAATGAAAAAGTAACGCMAATATATACATAACAATGAAATCTCCTTTGCCTCTTCAAGGTASCTTTAAAATCAGGAATTTTTATTTTTCCATTTTAATTCCAGATTTCATTCAAGATTTAAAAATAATTTCTCTTTAATATTTTTATATTGCTCATCTAGGAGATGGAACACTAAAAAATAATCCAAAAAATGAAATTAAGCACATAATCCATGGAGGTCTTTTAAATCTACAACATGAATGATAATGCAGGAAATCTGGAGGCTATTTTTCCATGTACTGTTGATATTAACTTTTCTTTTAAAAAAGGGAGAAAAAAATCCTCTTGTTTTGATACCATCAAGATATTGATTTAATAAGCTTGCAAACCATATAATTATTTTTTCTTTAAATGATTCCCTCTTTTCATTTAAATGATTTATACTAATTTTGGAGGTATATTCCATAAAATGCAGTAGTAGGCTGCTGTGTGCATGAAGTGCAGGAAATGTTTTTGTTATAAGACTTCTAGAATATAAACTAGCTGATGGAATATAAACTAACTGATACAGTCAGGAGATTACCTGGCACAGATATCTATGATTCTCTTCCAAACTGAATTATCCAATTAGTCTGAGAATCACARCTCTTGTCTACCTCACATTTGTTTTGGCCAAATTCAATCTATTTTTATATACAAACTTGGCAGAAGTAAAAAATAAAAACAAAAATAGCTCAAAGAGAGAAAACTTTTTAAATGAACTATTTTAATAGAACACATGGAATAAAGAAGTACATAAAAAATCAGTAACAGTGTGTTGGATTAAAAGTGGTGAAACTGTAAAAATGTTAAGAACATTTCAAACTAATTAGATGCTGGGTGTGGTATCAGACTGTGCACAGAGTTTTACTGTTCAGTAACATTTGTGAATAATTGGARAAAACTTTTGTTCCTATGAACTTTTTTCGGACAGTGGATTCCAGATCTGTAAGTCATGATTTTGTCCCACAATGTGTTCTGGCAAATAAGGAACCAAAATTTGCTATGGGTGGAGCAGCTGTAGAGTTTTGCTCTTCCAATTGAGGAACACAACCAAAATCCAGTGGCTTGGCACTTGGAGAGCAATTATCAAGGACTTCACCCAGTGGGGGTGGKGGCTAGATACTTATATTGAAAGCACAGGTTCTAACACACCAACAATAATTGTTCATTAATTTCAGCTRCCTAAGTAGTTGGCAATAATAATTTTTGGTTATTAATAAATGCATATGTTATTGTTCTTATTTTTCATTTCTTTTAATGTTCAGTCAATTCAACCTGGCAAAAAGCATAATGCAACTTCTGACTAAACTAGCTATCCTGTGTACTAAAATCCATGTGCCTAAATGCCAGCACTTAAAAACATATCTATTCTTTTCCTCCAGAAACTTTTGAAAGCATAATCACAAAGTASTTATCAATAATTAGAAATCCAAACAAATACATTCTTTAAATAGAATTGAAAAATAATGTCTATGTGTGCATGTATTTGTAAATACATTAAAACTTCTGCATTTTATGGAGTTAAATCCAAATTTAGATATTTAAATATATGACCTATAGTGCTAATCACTAAATACCATTTGTAGCCCTGAAAACTAGTGAATATTAACTAGAGTCCATAAATGAAAATATCACTTGAGAGAGTTAGCACAATGTTAGCGCAATAATGTTCACATTAAAAGCAAACAATCTACATGGGACAATAGAAATCCAATATATCTGGCACTTAAACTTGCGGGTTGTTTAATGAATATGGAATTTAATCTTCCTCTCACAACACATACTATACCTACTAGGGTAAAATTTTGATTCTGTTGTAGTACTTTATGATACTGGTGGGATGTGAAATGTCTGCCACACTGCTGGTGGCAGACACCAGCACTGCTGGTCCCTACAGATTGGGTTCAGGGCCAAAATCAGGATTGTCTGAGGAAACTTACACTGAGGATCTCTGTTTTGTAAATGTTCTATTAAAAACAGGACTTTTCAATCCATTCAGCTGGCACTGAGGGAGGAGGATTTTCTGCTCACTCTCCCTTTTGAAGTGTGTTCCACTGTTTGTTCTTTTTTGTTGCTTTTGATCTCCAGACTGGTGGCTCCTTTCATTCCGGAGAAAACAGACATATTGTTCTCTTGGTGGAGAATTCAGTGAAGTCCATAATTCAGCTAGTCTGGCCAAGAAAATAGCTCTACCTCTGTTCTGTGTTTCAATGTACTTGACCATGTAACTCATATACTTGAAAAAAAAACAATTTTTTTTAAAGAGCAAAGTAAAGTGATTGTGAGAGTGAATTCTGAGTAATATGTAATATAATTGGTATCCATTATTGAAATATTTGAAAAATTAAAAAAAAAAGGTATTTTTGGACATGAGTGCTCCTTTTCATAAAYGGGAACTGCCAGGACAAGACTCAGTAAAAGACCCAAATATGTAGCCAGTAAGAGGGGAAATTTCTGTATTCAAATGCGACTTAAGAAAATTGTGCCTTCTAAGTGGTCAGAGATATGGTTCCTGAACTACTTGAAAACAAATGAAAAATGGGAGTAAAACAAGAGAGAAACATGGTAAAGTCCTATAATATGGTAAAGTCCTATAACACATGGTAAAGTCCTATAAAAAATACAGCGAGGTTTCAACAGTGATTGAGAATAGCTATATATAACTGATCTATTTACATTATTTTTTATATCTTCACTATTGGTTGTACTGTAAAAGTAAAGCTCACATTTCAGAAGTCTAACTTATAGTGAAGACTGGTTCCTTAGTTGAGTAGAAACAAGAAATATTTGGTACAAGCAATGTAAGATAAACATGAGGATGATTTAAAGTTTACGTTACGTTGTTTACTTCTGTTGAGGCTTTGTTTGCCAAAACTGAGTTAGTAGTGACTTTTCTCAAGACTGAGTTATTAAGCCTTGAAAATAGGGGTGGAAAGGCAGACTAGGTGGTAACAGAAGGATCATAGCTTTAATACTAGAGGATGACGCACCAGTGGAAAATGTGCAAGTGTGTAGAAGAGCTCTTGGAGCCACAAGGTGTTTCACGGCTACACAGGTGAAGCAACAGTTGTTCTGTTGTTAAGGCAAGTGTCCAACAGGTATCTGCTGTAGGGCGATTGGCTCGTATTCTACAGCTTGTCTAAGGTGGAAGGGCTGTCGTGCCTTTGGAAATAAGAGTAGGACTGAGTCCATGGGGTCTCATGACAAGCAAACTCCAAAGGCCTGCAAAGTTTGCTTTGGATGGTTATTTGTAAGATCCAGAAGTCCTTTTTTTTCTATTGAGTCTTGTCACTAATAAAAGTTTATTTGAAAGACATCCATATCTCCTGTTAGACCTGATTACTGTCAGAACAGCCTTTCTTACAATGCTTAATTCCCAGCCATTTTTTTTAATGCTTCAGTTCATCTGTAAAAAAAGCCTTCCTCAGATATCATGGTACTGTCTCTGGCTAGCACTGCTGTGGCTGATGTTGCGTCCTACAGATAGGAATATAGGTATATAGYCCCAGCTAATCTTGGAATGAGGCAAAGGTATTTTTTAACCATTTGCAACAGAATTACAAAAGTTTCCTCTTCTGCTTACACAAAAAGGTATGACAGGCTCCCTCAAAAGAAAAAGCATAAGCATAAAAAGCACGGAGCATAGTTCTTTTATATAGTACAGTTTCAAGGAGAGTCTATGTTTATATGTTTACTGCACAGCTATGCAGAAGACAGACATATGATAGAGAACAAGAAAATTGTTCATACAGTAGTTATCATGTTTGATTAATAAAGTTGGTCTCTTTGCAAAGAGAAAGCTTTTAATATATGTGTATGAAAGTTTTGCGGCTAGGTTAGATTAACCGAGATTTCTGAGTTTCCTGTCTGATAGGAACAGAGAGGCACAGTTGGAGCCTTATCTTGGGTTGGATCCAACCTAGTTTCCACAGGGAGTCTGGATAACAGTTTTTGATCTATTGCCTGGGACTATAGCTTCATTTCAGAATTCATTATAGCTCACAAAAGGGCAAGGTTAGTTGAGCTCACTTGATTGGCATGCCACACGCTAAAGCTTTTCACCATGTCAGTTCCATTAAATGTTCATTTTTATATAAAACAAAAACCCAAACAAAATAGCCTCTCTCCTGTATTTCAGACCCATATCATTTAATTGTTTTTTCCATCCAGCTTTCAGAACCACTCAATAGGTTGTAAAATGGTAGTACCTGACTTACAGAAACAAAATGAGGTAATATTTTTGAGGAAGCAGGATTGCATGGGTATAACTGAGACCAAAATTTGACTAACAAAGGTTTTTGAATCTTTCTCAGTAAACAAAGATAATAATCAATGCTTTTGGAGAAATGAATAATAAGGATGGTGAAAGTTTACATTGAGATCAAAACAAAACACATTTCTGTGTGACAAGAAAGAAGTGAAGCTCTTTGAGCCCGAGGAGGTATTCATCTAAATTTTGGTCACTAATACAGGAATTTTGTCTCCGCTCTTCAGGGGGTGTCTCAGAGCAGCGAGTTTGGCTCTTTTGAGGGATTGCCTCTGAGACGCMTTTCTATCTCCCTCTCTTTCATCTCACCCAGTACCGACAAAGTGTTGTCTGCTACCTTGGGCACAGGCAAGAGCGAAGACACCTATYTCATAGTTGGCTAAACTTTTCTCCCACTCTGGGTGGCTCATCTGGCCCTARAATACTGGCAGCTGAAATCCAGCAGCCTATAAAAATGGTGGTACATGGCATTCTGCCCTCGATGAAGGTAAGCACGTGGGGTGATTTCATTAGCTCTGGTGAGGGAAGCGAGAAACTGCCTCATTTATCGTGTGCACCAAACCTGTAACTCACATCAACTGAAAATGTTTAATCACTGTATGATTTTAAAAATAATCTATCAAATTTAAAAATATGAAGTGTTAATTAAATTCCTCTAGTAGAAAAGACACACTTGTGATAAGAAACTTGGTCCAATTTATACTGGAAACTGAGCTCTGTAAAGCATCTTGTGCAAAATGTTTTATTTATAAAAAAGACAGAGATTTATTTTTCTCATTGTCCCAAAGCAAAATACAGCTTGTAGGAAAATCTGCAAAATGAAAGCTATTATTTTATAATAATACTTCAACGATTTCTCATGGTTGAATACTTTTCAGRTGCGTGAATAAGTGTAGACAGCTTTACTTTTCTTTGTGTGACTATTGTAGACACCCAGGCCTTCATTCACAAACATGAGTAGCAGAATTAAAGGCCTGAATAAGGTGACTAGGATTTCCATATAATAAAGAGAAAATTACAAGTTTAAAGAACTACCAAAGCCAGTAAGGTGATTTTCATCAAATGACCAACAGATGCTGATGAAGACACCTGGGCTTTCTGAGTCTCGCTTTTAATGTAAAACTTAATTTCTTCCCTCTATCCACTTCCACTTGGGATTCATCTTGTCCCTTTGTTTGTGGTTAGAGGCTTAAGCACTTAAAAGRTATAACTTTCTATCCTTCCTTAAAGAACACAATGGAAGAAGGAAAAGCATATGAAATACTTATGTCCAGTTCTCTCTTGTTGCATCTACAGCTATATATTCCTGTTCCAAGAAAATGCAATAGTAAAGTAAAGCAGGGTCAATTATCCAGGCATACGGGACAAAGGCAGCAAAGAGGCAGCTTCTGAATGACGTTCATCAGAACCAGCAGCTGGTAGATCACGGAGATGTTTGTGACAGCCAGCTGTTTCCAGCTGCTGATTGCTGCTGCCTTACTTCTTTGGGAKTCAGCATCATCTGGCTCCCACAAACACGGAGGGAGAAAAATGTAATCTGCCAAACTGATCTGGGAAGATTACAGAATCAAGCCAGTAGTTTGAGGGGTAGGGAGAATATTCTCCTTCCCTCCTGCTGAAGCTGTTTCTTTCTGTATGAATAGGGTTGGGCTTCCCAGAGTGTGCCTCTCCTGCATCACCCAGGGGTACTAACATGATCCAGATCATGCTGCAAGCACATGCCAACATTTCTGTAAAACCAGCTGGAACATATGATAAAGAGCTAGCTCACACTGRCTGCATGTTTTTGGTACAACTCTGCTCTGACTGTGGACGAGCAGATGGTCCCTGATCCAACTTAAAGCCTCTGAAAGCAAAGTTAGCCTGAATAAATTCAGACCTGAACACGCTTACCCCGGATCAGGGCTTTGTGCTCTGTAGCCATGCTGTGACACCCAAACATACTCATCTAATCAGAGACTTGTCACATATTTGTTAGATCCCAGAGAAAGTATGCTCATTAATGATGTTGGGAGAGAAGTTAGGACATTTACTTCAGGGATTAGGGCTGGGAAAGCAAGATGGAAGCACTGTGCCTAGATCCAGCTATCAATCTGTGAAGTAATTATAAGAGTAATATTCACAGAAGCTTTCTTGTACCCAAGGAACAGAAARCAGGGAAAGTTTGTGTAATATCTACTTTTAAAGAGGAAAAATGACAGTGTTTGCTGTTATTAAGGTGATAAATGAGTTGTCCATCTGAAGACATTTCATATGATGCACTTTCCAAGGTATGTTTTTTGGTTGCAATTTAATAGTTTGCAGTCTGTTTGGTGACTCTCTGTTTCCAGGAGTGCAGAGATCCTGCAGTTGAGCATGTGAATGAAGCCTTCCAGTTTCACTGCTGCTTTCTAATTAAYTCCAATCTTAGAATTAGAGGACAGGAATCCCTAAGGTAAGGATATAACCAAACTCCCAGAAAGCAGGAAACATAGTCCGTTATCTTTCCTTTCTCCCCTCTTTCAAACCTGACAGCCAAGAGAGGCAAGAGTGGCAGTGAGGCATTCTGAAAAATAATGACACAGGAAAAGTGACTGGATGCTGGTGCTGAGCACACGCATAAACCTTGAAAATGATGTTTGCATGATGTGTCACCTCATAAAGATCCAAAATTCAGAATTGTATCTGAAACCAAAAGTGACATTGAGATTGGTTTGACAGGAGAATGAAGGAAAGAAATCTGAAAAATAAGACAAGATTGAAAGAAATTTGATGAACAAGATGACCAGGAGGATTTTCAGATGTCTAAAACATGGGATGAGCAGGAGGTAATGTTATCTGAACAAGCAAGCTGATATATGTGAGTATGTGACTGTGGAGACATGGAAACTCATGACAGGGACTGAGTGGTAGAGTAGGTCTGGTGCACTGGAGGACAAGGGCAGTGGAAGATGCAGAGATAATGAAGAAAGGAGGGCATCTACTGCCACAAGGAAACAGGAAGACCTGTTGGATGAKGACCCCAGAGGTGGGACCCCAAGGGGAGAGAGGTTGACATTTAGAACATTTGGAGCAATGACAGGAGAAAACTTGACCTGTATATAGAAGGAAGAACTGGAAGAGAGAAATAATGTGAAATTTATGCCAAAGCCAAGAAAAGATAACTCACTGTGAATGCAAGCTAACACCATTTTGAGAAAAAAAAAATATGCTTTTTGGTGAAGGGATATTTATAGAAGAATCAAAGAATAGATACTGTCTTAACTACCTGTGCAGGATATGAAACAAAGACAATAAAAAAACAGAAAAATAGTTCTTAACTGGCTTAAAAGCTACTGCAGAAAGGAATTTAGGAACAAGAGAGGATCCTTTTAAACTAAAGAGAAAAAGAAATCTACTATGTTCAAAGAAAGAAAACTGCTCGAAATTCAAGTTGAATAGGTACTTTAAAAGAAATTAAAAGAAAGAACAAAGGTATCTGTAACCAGCAAATTCAACTAAAAAATAAATACTGATAAAAAGCATACTGAGAAGGGCAGAAGAAATTTGAGATAATATTATCAGCTTCTGAGTAAATGCCTACTCTACCTGTTCTCATTAAGCATTATAATCTGATGACAAAGTCATGCTGGTCCGTGCCAGAATGTTTTGCTTGTATTTTGTACATTCTCAGTGGAACCAGTTCTCTGAGGTCTTAGTGCACCCTTGTTGGGATGCTCGATAGCCTTCACTGATGACTGCATATAAATCTGGAGTTGTGATATCACATGAACTTGTGTATGGTATCTGCAGTTGTGTGCTAGAGCATCCTTTTCAGTAGAGGTGGAACCGTGTGCTCAGAGAACAGCCAAAAACCCTGTACTTATACAGAGGAGTAAGACAAGCTGTTTTGCTCCACCAGAATAACTTAAAGGATTCACAAGAAATGCGTAATTAGAAACCTGAAAATAAATTCTAAAGTGGATTGTTACTAAAGACATGCCATCCCAGGCTAACATACTCGATTTCTTGGAAGCAGAAAAAATGCCGTAGAATGCAGACTAGCAAAATACCTGATACCATGTCACATAGGACTGAGTAGGTAAGGTAGGCATATAAGTGAATAGCACATCATTTCTAAAGTGGATCTGAAATGAAAAAAAAAAGAAAGACTGTATCAAAAAGGGACCTGTTTGCCTAGAGTTTTCTGAGATAAATGCTGGGACTAGTCATATTCTCTTTTGGAAAAGAGAATAATCAGACTGGCACAAAAGAAGGAAAAAGTTATATTTCAGAATGATTTGTGAAAAAAAGCTGATTTAAAGAGAGGCTAAGTGTTTCTATCAAGAAATGAAGTAAGGTAGGTGAAACTGGTTTTGGTCATTTCTCTTCAGAAAAGACAAAGTCTCTCAGGATGACTAGGGGTATGGGATCTTACTGCACGACAAAAGCCTGAGAGAAATCTTGTTTGTTCTAATTTGCTCAGCCTGGTGAATTAAACACTGAGAGAGAATCTGCTCTCTATAAATGCATTAGGACAGTAAATATCAGTGAAAGAAAAGCAATGAAGTTGGTAATAAGGCAGGATATCTAGTCTGGGGGATTCTTTTTTCTTAAAACTTGTTTTCCTTTTGAATTGGACCTCACTTAAACTTTTCAGAAGCTTCCTGTGAACCATAAGTTATGAGAAATCCCACTCAAGAAACATTATGCAGAAGGTGTTTCTGAATGAAATAGCTCCCCAGATTCTGCAGCTGCTTTACATCACCGGTGCTTGTGACAGCTTCCCAGCCGCCAATAGCACCCAAGACAAGAATGTCTGTTTTACTGAGCTGCTGCTGAGCTCCTGGGATTTGTGATTGACTGAGTGGGAAAAAAAACAAAAACAAAACAAAAAAACAAAACAAAAAAAAAAAGAGAAAAAACCCTCAAAATGAATGTTTTCATGATTCCCAGCATGGATAGACCCAGCACTGCAGCACTTTGTAGCTGGGAAATTGGTGTTTGTATTCCATAGCTCTAGGAGAATATAGAGAACTTCAATACCCTGCAAGAACAAGATCCCATCTGTGGATATGATCCTGTAAGAAAACACAAGTCTAATGTCTTTCAGAGGAAACAGCTGGAGGTGGACAAATTTGCATTTTCAAATCATCCTTAAAAGGAATTTTCTAAAGGATGACACTAGCTAGTGTCTCAAACATAAGTTGGATATGGATTTTAGTATAAAAGTTTTGATCCTCCTAGCTGCAGCATAGCCCTGAGGTCATAGAAAATATCAGTCAGGACTTTGTGCTAAATTCTTTTGTAGATCTACTTTGCAGTTTGAGAATATCTGCCTTTATACACAAACCTGTATCAGTTTATTAAGAATTAAGCTGGCTTTCATTTTGCCTTGTTTTATTTTATATTTGTTTGCTCTTTTAAATAAAAATATCTAATTTGCATTACCAAATCTGCTTTTTTATTTTGGAGCAATAAGAAGCAAAGCTCGAGAAAGTACTGCAGGCTTGTTAAAACTATTGGATTAATTGGTAAAATGGTAACAAAACCTGACATAAACCAAGGGGAAAAAAAAAAAAAAAAAAAAAAAAAAAAAAAAAAAAAGAAAAAAAAAAAAAAAAAAAGAGAGAGAGAAAGAAAAAGAAAAAAAAGAAAATGCTCTACCAAAACTGGGAAACAAAACAGTTCTGGGGAGTGCATCAATTTTTCTCTGAGAGCTTAGAACCAAAAAGTTTGACTCTCTGCCAAAGAAAGTTTGAAGGAGAGGGATTTTTTCCAAATCAGGAAAGGATGGTTCAGGCTAGAAAGGCTATCATATCACAGTGGGCTAAACACAGCCTTGGCAGATGACATGAAAAATGCCTAAGGCCCCAGTCCAGCATGGCACTTACGGGTATGAGTGCCTTCTTTGACAATAGTCTCCTAGTCACTTACTTAAAGTTATGCAAACGATTAAGTGCTCCTCTGGATCAGGGCCTGAGTCAATAATTGAAACGTTTTTCCAAGAACAATAACCTGAAATTTTTTCCTAGAACGAGATTGAAGACAAAATCACAAGAAACTGCAATAAGGACTCTTCCAAAGGTATCTTACTTTGTGGTAGCATTTTAAACTAAATTGTATATGTAGACTATATATATAATGACTTTATATAATCTACTCTGGCTCCTAAAAGAAGAAAATATATCAATGACAATAAATTCATTATTAAAACATCTTTCTTATATTGTGAAAAGAGAAAAAAATGGTTTTAAAAAAACAAAACAATCCCTTTAACATACAATGTTAAGAGCATGTCTACATCAGTAAGTAAAAACATTTGCTACCTAATGTGACGCCAGTTGCAGCAGATACAGTAGGAGAAATCAAAACAAGTTTAAATGAAAGCTCCAAGAATTCTTTCAGCTGAAAATAAATGAATGATGAGTACAGAAGATTCCATAGTGTGTAAAATAACAAATACTTAAAAATTGCTGACAGTAGGGCTGGACTGTTGGGATGATGAATGTTCAGGAAGCTAAGCAATACAAACGAAAGGCTGTTTTAAGTATCCAGGCGAGAGCACAATTTGGTAGCAACATCATGTCATTTCAGCCTCTGGCTGCCTGTGGCTCATATCATCTCAGTATTGGTAGCATATTCACTGAYTACATTCAAGCACCCCAAAGATGCTAAGAGCATTAAACCGCATCAGAGGGTGCCACAAAGGAAAGAAAAGATTGTCTGCATTAAGAATGTGGACAGCAATATCTCTTTTCCTTTTAATTATTCCTTTTAAAGCAATTAGTGGGAATGTAACCCCAATTTCAATAATTACCTGCTCCATTTAACCAAAAATCATTACTATGTGGCTAAGATATTCAAATGAAGATCTACAGTGGAAATATGCTGTAAGATATCCCAGCACCACAATAATTTGACTTAATGGGGAGACAGGAAACCCTAATTCCTAGAAATGCAATCACTGATGAAAGTGAGATTAGAGAGAGCCTTGTGTTGCAAGATGTATGTTAACACATTTGAAAAGTCATGTTATTTAATAACTCAGATTAACAATATGAAGCAATATGAAATTATCTGAAAGTGAAAAGAGAGAATAAAAGACAAGGAGACACAGGTGGGCTCTCAGACTGCAGAGGAAAGAGTCCATAAGATGAACTCTAAGCAGCTCCACAGTATTTGAGGTTACTTACATTAAATGAGAAGTAGTAAAACACAGTCTTAGCCATGATCTGAACAATATTGATACAGAACCGAAGAAAATTCTAGGATTCATATATTGGTGTCTCAATGTCATAGTCTCAAAAAGCCATATAAGTTGAAATCTAGCTCACAGAGCTTGAAATGCAGTCTACCCTTAATATTTCTAATTCCTACAAGGGAAAAAAGCACAGAAAGCAGTTTTCTTATGGCCCTCATAAAGAAAGCATAAGGGAACCTTATCTGTCAAGTACTCCTGGTTATTTTTGTCTCTAAATGGAACGTACTTTATAAAGTACATGATGAGTGACAAGTAAAATTAAGGCCTGAGAATGGCAACAGTCAAGAAATATGGATTATCTCTCTTAGACTGATGCCCTCAAAAGGTGTCTCAAATTGAGAAGAAAAGAAAGAAAGGTATACTCAACTTTGCTGATATACCTTGAAATTCTGTGTCTTAAGAATTTCAAGGACATGACAAACCAAAATAGTGATGTTTATGCAGATAACATGAATTCTTTTCACAGTAACTCTAAACACATATATTTCTCAAGTTTAGAGAGTGCTTAAGGGAATGATGGTCTATTGAACAGTGGTCCAAACAGTGGTCTGGAGATAGAGAGGCAATACATTTTATTTAAGCCARTTGATATAGCCAGAACAAATGGAAGATATATTAAGCCTTTCTTGAAGCCATGATACATGCTTCCAATCTCAGATCCACTTCTGGGCACTCTAATTCCTGAAGCAGACTTTTGGGAACGGACAATGTGCTGATCTAAACTCACAGTAATTCTAATTATATTAGTATAAATCACTGTAACATCTTGCCTCTAATTAACACGTTGAAAGAAACAGATTTTGAAATGTAAAGAAATGCAAAGAGATGAGAAGGAATAAACAGGAAGCACTAGCAACACCACAACTAAATAAAAAGTCTGCCTTAGAAAAAGTTAATAAAGACAATTATTACCTATACCCCACTAATACTCTCATGTGTTATTTTCCAACTTTGTTCTCATTGCTTTATTCAAGCAAATACTATGCCAAAATTTTTGACGTACAGAAGTGTTTGAACTGACACCTCATTTCACTGTGAACAAATGCACTATATAAAATATCCAAAGAATAAGGACACTGCCATCTAACAATATTCTTTCCAGTTTTATGTCTCTGATATGTCTATCTGCTTATTTAGACATTGAAGTGTTGACACGGGCTGTATAACAAGCTCCTATCTTTTAAACTGCAAGTAAACAGCAGCTAAATTCCAACCAGGTTTCACTGCAGTCGATTTTGAAAGAAAGGAAATCAAACGTATGGCTAGTGCTTTAGTCGTCACCTAGTAAACTAAATCTTTTGAAGCAGATATCTTTCTTGTGCTGTTGTGCTTGCCTGCCAGCCAAGCAAACCCTATCTTAGATCAAGAGAGAAGAAAGAGCCTGGAGAGCTTTTAAAGTAACAATATTTTCCTCTGAGTTGGTTTCATAATGAACATATTTATTTACATTACTGAGCCTAGGAAGGCTTCCAAATTCCCAGATCTGGGTGCATRCCCTGCCAGCATCCTATATCCATATCAAGGCGAGGTATTGGCATGTCAGCCACTTTTCTGCTCCATATTCAAGTTTCTGTAGAAAGGAGGCCTGGGTGAGCTTACAGGACCCCTGACACGCTCCAACAGATGGCTGAACTGGAAGACCAGAAGACTAAGACTGGTTTTCACGGCAGCGAATCCCAGCAGGTAAGTCTAGACACAGTCAATGTGTTCCTTCTTCAATTGCACATTTTGTTATAAAGTGGGAGGAATTTGATCACTCTAGCAGTTTTACTTCATTTCCAAGCCCTCAGTCCCACTGGAAATCAGACTTGGGGGGGGGGGGGGAGCGGGAAGGGATTAGAACTAAATTACCATATATTTGGTTGAATTTTCCTGAAAGGAGATGTAATGTCATCTAATGGAGTTATTCTGTCAAGATAATTATTTCTCAAATGTCTGAAGAATTTAATAAACTCCTTAAGCTTATCATGATCTACCCAGAGTTTTATAAGATAGCAATACGGGGTTTAATCAGTACCCTTTCCAGGGAGCTGGAGCCTCCATTTCTTCACACTACATTAGATTCAGTTTCTCTAAACAGCTATAAGTAAAATTATTGAATCATGCATATCTTCATTCCCATGGAGATGTGGGACATTTTTAGGATGGTTACGGTCTTCTGATATTTGCTCATCCTTATACTTACTGAGCTYTTTATTTGGTTGTTTTCTTATCAAAAATGATTTGAATATAAGTATATTTATCAAAATCRACTAATACAAAGACTACACTCCTGTGGTAACATGAGTTCAATTTGAAGTCTTAGGATTTTCTTTTTTTTTCTTTTAGCTTTCCATATGATCCAGTTCAGCATTTTAAAGCTTGTCATACATAGTAAGCAGATCAAATTCTTATGAAATTTAACTTGAGGTTTTGTTGGGCACACTGAATAGGCCTGGCCTCCCCTGAAAGATGCAGAACATCTGCACATGTGATAACTTAATTTTAGGTTCTTTTTCCCCAAGTTGGAATTGGGAATCTTGAAAGGATTTGGGACATCACAGAGAACTGACAATTTTCTTTCAGGGAGTCATATTAACCAATCATCTGTTGCTTTTGCTACCCTTATATCAACATTTAGAGTGAAAATGAACCAGCTTAGAGTAGAATGTAAAACAGAATACACCCACGTTTCTTTGATCTCATAATTATGCTCTTCCAGACRTCATAGTCCTCACTAAATGCTTCTATTAAATACTTGGAAAATGCTTATCATGTTGGTAAAATAGCTAGTTTTTTCCTTAACTTCAGTTTTGGAAAAACTGGGCCATTTTCAGTAAAACCCTTTAAGAATTACAAAGAAACTAAATAAAAACATAAATCCAGAATCAGAGGCAAAGGGCAAGCATGGAAAAATCAGGCCAAACAATTGATTTAGCAAAGTTAYAGTTACCTGCAAACTGAGATGGAAAGTGTCAGATAATCTTAGACTTTACTACTTGCTATATCTACAACATATTTTRCAAAACAAAACAACAAAAAAAGTGAAACTTACAGTTACTAGATTACTTGACAGTTTCATACTTCAACTCATTCAGATTATTTGATCTGCTAATATAGAAATAAGATTCAATGTATGAATATTGCTCTAATGTAATGAACACATGTAAAMGAAATTACCAGACACCAGCAAGTTTAGGCAGTTTGCTGATCTAATATGCAACTAGTTCTCTTTTGAACCAGTGTGTAAATAAGTCTTCAAACTTAAATGCCTGTMGCTTTTAACTTGACTTAAACAATCCAGCGGGTTCTGGTGGTAGTCTTATTCAGCCTGTGCTCTCAATTTCCTTTTTCTTATGACTCATTCCAACATTTTTTGGTGCTCATTTTTAGCGTACTGTTCCTCCATAAAGATCTGCCAGCTACTGCCCTCTGATTTGAAAACGATTGCCAAACATAATGAATACTTTATATGTTTCCTATCTGCCCAAATTGTAAGCAGAGGGAGAGTTTTGGCACTATAATAATCATAAAAAAGCCTAACCTCCAATAAAAAGTATYTCGATACTCTATGTCTAAGAGTCCGGAGGTTTCTGCAGCCTCTTAATTTTTTTTCCACTGAAGGTTATTGTCAAGATTTGAAAGTGCTCCATGTTTATGCATCAGCTGAGACCATAGGCCTAAATCTTTTCTTATTTTCATCTGTTTAATCTCACCAAAATCAATAGGATTAGACCAACATAAAACAAAGCAGTATTTATTCACTTACCTCTATTCTTTATCAGACTCCTATGGCAGCAGTAATTCTTTTGATGACTTCTGCATGTCTTGCCTGTTGTATCCTGTAATCTTGCTTGTTATCTTTCTCAGCATGTCTTTCAGATTAGTACAAAAGCAGGGGAAAAGGTTGAATTGGAAGTGCTGTGTAAATATCCACCATCAGCCAAGGATGCTTGAGTTCAACAGACAGTGTTTCTCCCTTGCTGTGCTAGATATAGATTTTGGCAGCCCTGGAAATTCCTCTTGAGGAGCTTTTAATTTTTAAGAGAAACTTAGTGAAACCCAGAAGTTGAGCTATTAAAAGCTTTTAAATACCATTTATATAATAAATACCTTTAATAAATTTTATAATATTACCTTCTAAAATACATATTTTTGAATGTACACAGTCAGTTCTTCATTCTTTTCAATATGGTACTCCCCAGCTCATTTGTATTATTACTAAGCCAAGGACAGTCAAGCTATTATTTTTTAAATCTCTTTTCTTTACACAGACTGTAAATCCCATTAAAGTAACATYAGTAGAGTGCTACTGACAGCATCTTCTCTTCCCTGGCTCATGCTGGCTGAATGTAAGATAAAAGACTTGCACAGTTGAGACTTTTCCTGAGATGATCAAAGCGTTACRAAATTTGCTGCTTCACTGTAGCATCTGCAGCTGGGTCATCAGTTCCAAAACCTGTGCTGGCTGAGAGGAAAAAAAAAGAGACTTTTCAAAGATGTGCTGGAAGATACTTCTTGGTCAAGAAAGGCAACTAGTGAGTCCCTGAATGAAGTGGAATATCCAAGTATTTGCAAAATCATCAGAAACAGTTCCTCAACTTGTTTGAGGCAAGTTTGGTATCACAGTTTGTTGGTGCATCAGCTGATTTTCCTCAAATCTGGGATTTAATTCTGAAAGACTTCATGCTTTGAAGTCAAGGAAAATGACTTTTTTTTTTTTTTTTTTTTTTTTAAAAAAAAAAAAAAAAAAAAAAAAAAAAAAAAAAAAAAAGACAGGTTAAATAGGTTTGGACAAACCCTTCTTTTGAACTCCTAAAGATCTCTACAGTATCCTCTCCATCTAGCTATATAGAAGGGGTAAAGGGCATATAAACACATGCATATATGTGCATCTATCCTTCTATCTGTCTGTCTATCTATCTTTCTATGTATACAGAGAGAATGCATGTATAAAAACATAAACAGTACATACACACACACACGTATCTATTTAAAGAAMGAAACACAGTCATAAAACATACGTGCACATAACCAAGATCTGAACATTAAAAAAAAAATAACCGTGAGTGCAGAATGTTGCTCTTTATATTTCAAATTGCTGTAAGGGGTTAATCCTGACATATCTACATAGGCATTTGGTCTGGATGAAGACTGAGAGCAGGATATGATATGGCTAGCCCTGCCAAATAGCATGCTGTGATATTAATTTTGGAGTAAGTCACTAATGAATTCAGACTACAAAAAAGTGGTCATAAGCAACAGCTTCTCTCATCCTTCGTTTTCTCTAGTGGCACTTTGATTCAGAAAACAGCTGTAAAAATTAGGTTGGAACAATCCACTTGGATCTTGGTGAATGGGAGGCATATTTTAGCCACTTTGTTACTCTCCTATCCAGGACCAGATTTTCAAATTTCAATCTATTTTGAGTAATATTTGCTCTATATACAGGTTTATCAACTTCAATTGAATTACTTCTACAGAAAGGAGTAGTGAGGGTGGCAAAACCTAGGACATTGCCAGTATGACTCATGATAAGGAAATACTCTGAGCTACATTTTGATTTCGAGGATGTCCAGCATCTCTAATTACTGCAAATTTTTGCTTTCCTCTGTTTGATGGAAACCCATGTAATGTCAAGCAACACAACTCCAGTCTTCAATAATTGAATTTTGCTGATGGGAGGCCTCAGCCAATACAAAAAAAATCTGTTGTTAGGAATGATTCAAACTAGCCTTTGCTGAGTAAGTATCCCATGATCAAGTGATTTTGCTTATTATACTATTGCATGTAACTATGAATATATTATGGATTACCTTGAATGGATTACCTTGTTTTATGTGGGGTTAAACAGAAAAAAAAAGGATCCCCTTAGCTAATAATGCCTTTCAGCATTTGCTATGTGTGATTATATAAAAAGGGCCTGTTTCTTATTTGCTTGGTTTTTTATGAGCTGGGAATCTCCCTCAGCTTTACTGCCATGTTGTATGAATCACCAGGATTATTTTCATTCTAATAATAGTTCTTTTCTAAAAGTTCAACTGGATAAGTTGAATTTTTTTCTTAAGCTTTGTCCAACAGTTTAAGAACAGAGCTGAATGCTGTAAGAGGAAACTGCAGGAGGACACATTTTGTTTTAAAGCCTTAGCACCACATAGCCCAAATACATACAAAATGAATTTTGAAATACCAAAAAAAGATCACAACAAAGAAAACTGAAAACTCAGTCCCCTAAATGTTTTACTGCAGATAATTTTGATGCTGTGGGGTGATGTATYCAGGGTCTCACCTCATGTTTTCTATCCATTTAACCCTTTAAATGACTTGCCCTCGGCACAGCAAGATACAACATATATGAGTCAAAACACTTTGACTGATGGCACAGCATGACATACAGCCTAAGCTCACAGGGCCAAGCGAGCCTTTGTTGAGAGTGTGCGCTTTACAGTACTTTGCAGAGTACTCGAATGTTCATTAACAAGGGAAAAATGAACTGCCTTGAGACACWTCCTTTTCTCGTTATTGTTAGCTTCATGGCCGTTATTACAAGTAATTTCACGTTCAAGGTACTGAGATGACTAGGGTGTAGATTAATATTTCTTTTGTTGTGCCTGTTTATGAGAAGCTCTGGGATATGGTTTGTTCGAAGGCAAGTTTTCAAGTCTTCCAGAATGCAGGGAAAAATCTGCATAAATTCCTCYAGCCCTTAAAACCTGCCACAAATTCAATTCAAAGCATTCCTCGCTTTTAGTCTAGAGAATGTGCAACGAAGTCATATTTTGTAAATAGTGAAAACTATTATAAAAGATAAYTTGCCTGAGTATTCTCCTTCCTACCAACTCTACCTCTTGTAAGGATAACATTCTCCATTAGAGAGAACAAATCAAGAATCAAGAAGAATAAATATTAGGTTATAAATATACACATATATATGTCACAATAAAGCATTCACACATCTCTATATTCACACATCTCTACACAATCGTGCATGTTGAATAAATCAGATAAAATACAAAAATCTCATCATAGTGTAAGAGATTTAATTTTGCCGTTATTACTTGCAGGGAAAAATCAGATGAAGTGGCAGAGCCAGCTTAACAGCTCACTGCTGTCAGAAGAGGTGCTTTAGCTTCTCCTCAATTCACTCCTGCTCACCTTGACCTTCTTTCTCACTCATGGGTCAACTCCTCCCTTTCATGAGTTACCACTCCTGGATGAGCCTATTCAGTTCACTAACTGGACGGAAAACTTTTTGTTTTCTAGTTAGTTTTTTAGCAAATTCATGAGCTGAACTGACTCAGAGCGAAGTCACACGAACACAAGATATGGTTATTGTAAGGGAACTGGAGGAAACATGCTGTTGGGGCAGGGAAAAGCAAAATGGGATTTGTCTGGCAGTAGCAATCTAATAGGTCAGCTCACCCCACCATGCCTGACTGCATTGTGAGCAATCATGACATCCACCCACACAACAYATTGTGTTACAGATGTGGGGTCTAAACATGACTTTAAATACATATTAATTATTTCAATTTTGTAGGYTAGATTATATTATTACGAATGTATTATGGTAACATATTCTTATTGATCTTTAGTAATTATGTACATTTGTTTATGTGCAGACACCCTCCATGGACACTATAAAAAGAGCATACCAGTACTGTCACTGTGACTGCCTAGTAAGACATTTCCTCAGATTTTAAACAAAAACTTCTTTGGGCCAGTACCACTCTACTTCTGCATGTAGAAGTTAGTTGTAATTTTGCCTGGCTTGCAAATTGATATCCTTAGTTATAAAAATCACTGCATTTGTAAATGTTGCCATAGAAACTCCACTATGTACTTGCAAGAATCACCTAGTTAYGCTCAGGTTCAGGTCCTAGCATTATGACAAAACTATGGATGTTATTTGCAGCAAGTCACTTAGGCTTAACTTTTTCAAAGTATTTGATATCCTAAAAATGCAGATTTGAGAGAAGCTGGAGGAAGTGGCAGGATTTTCAAATGCAGCTACACAGGCTAGTACCTAATCTTCACATGTGAAAAAATATCAATGTGTCTGCTCCTCAGAAAAACTCAATTAAATGTCAACYTCCTTTTTATTTAAGAAAGGTACCCTGTACCTACTATCTCTGTCCCATTCACAATACTTTTTCTTTGCTTTCAAAAGATTCAGTTTTGCAATTTTCTTAGTAGTTCCTGGCCCCTCTGTGTTTAAAAGAAAAAGTTTTAGTCAAGAAAATRTTCAGAGTTCTTTTTTGTAGAACATTGGGAGTCCGAATGCTTTCCTRTTGACTTCAGTAGAATGTTTTGCTTGCCAGCTCTTCAAGAGTTGTATGTAGTTTTTRATCTTTGATTRCCAGGMCTATTTTTTGCCAGATTATTAAACAAACATTTATGAAAACGTTGCTYATTTTGCCTATTATTGTCATTTTTCAGAGCAGTTCATRAAAGAACARAGGAGTTCTTGGTATGAGAGTAAAGTAGCTTAGTTCATTGAGAATTGGAGGTAGAACCAAGAAAAAAAATTAATTTGGGGTCAGAGACTTAATGCTTTTTTACTAATATTTAGAGTAAAGGTGATTCTCAAGCCCATGTAGTATGGTTAATTCAGCTGCTTGTGGAATATGCATATGACRTCAGATGTGCTTTGAGTAACATAGGGCACCAGGTAATTTGGTGTGACAGCATCACTTATTCTGCTAATTCTACAGTCTGACTATCCAGCTCATGTCGTTCCACCTCCACACCTGTCAAGGTTTGCACTGTTGGCTCCCATCTCCAGCCGTCGGCAGCTGGGAGACATCACATATTTATGCCTCTTTTGGACCTGGTGATCTGGCACAGCAGACATGGCCAGTGAGGGAATTCTTTGATATTATGACCAACTGTGCTTGACGAATGGGGTCATGAAGTATGGAAGAAGTCATAATACCGTACTGCTGCCAACATATATTTCCCTTTATGGAGGCCACACATTCAAAGAAGCCCTTAAGTAGGTGGTACACAGATGCAGTCCAATGTCATGACATCTTACCTGTCACGTTACCCCTGATGTCAGATGCATCACACTTGTCATATGAAGAGYGACAATAAGCTTGCCTACGAGAAAGGAAGAAACATAATTCGTCTACCTCGCAGGTAARGAAAAGTTTGCCTATTAAAAGAAAGTAGAAAAAAACTATGAAGAGGGCTGGAAACACAAAAGACACTTGAAAAAATAGGGATGTCCTCAAGTACTTACATCACCCACAAAAGCCAGCCTCCTGAAGGCAAAGAAAGTGATGAGGATGCTCACACAATAAGTAAATATTTTGGGTGGACCTTCAGCCAGACAAAGTCTGCCAATTAATGACAGGTGAGCTTCTGASTATGTATGTTATTTACCAAAGTTACTAATGTGCAYGTTAGCTAATTGTTCTGTGGTGATRTGACTGGGTTGAATCAGCAAGAAAAGGTTTGTAAGGAAAAGTAATATCTTTTGTTTGGCCAGTTGGAATAGTTGGAAGAATTAAACAAGCTTTTAGGGCACACAAGCCAAACTCCAACTTCAGACATCAAGAAATGGCAACAGTTCTAATGAGCCGCCATTTCTGCCWCAAGATAATCATCCATGATCTACTTCCTTTATTTTCCAATGTGTGCAATGATTTCTGTCTTATTGTTTATCTTTTTCAGGAAACATTTTTGGAGGGATGATGAATGAGGTTTAATTGTTCTTTTATACTACCTATCACCATTCAAAATACACTAGAGTCAAGCTGCAAACAATAAAAGAAAGGAAATGAACGTACAAGTCATACATGTCTACGAGCTTTTGGTATATTTTTATGTTAGTTGGTTACATTTAAAGAGGTATGAATGCATATTTGAAAGTATGATTTCTGTTTATGGAGTAAAAAAATCTAAATGAAGTAAAATAAGTATCATGTAGTTTTTTTTTTTCCTGTTCCATGCCATTCTATGAATAGCTTGGTGTGAGATGCCTTTGTAACTTAAATTCTTTGAATGACAAAGGGATACTGCTTCTATGTTACTTAGATGCTTCTAGAAATACTACTACCAAAAAGATGTGATCAAAKTGAACAAATCTGTTAGTCTATATCTATGCTAAACAGCTAAGAATCTCTCAGATTATCACGGAGATTGCATAGCTAAAAAAATAAGTAAAAATAGCAAATAAATCTTTCTTTTACTAGTGCATAGTTTACTGTTTACTATAGTTCTATCAATAGTTAGCATTTTACACTAAAAAAATCTAGAAACATRGGAATATAGATCTTGAAGCAATCCCAAGATTTCTTCATTTACTCTCCTTCTTGAGCAAGGACCTTGACTATTGCTGACAGCTATCTGAGTAAAYGGCTTTTAACTGTCTCCAAAGATGGGAATTTCACAATGTCCTTAAGGAAAATGGTACTGTGTTTAACTATTCTTACAAAGTTGTCTTAGTATCTAACTTACAGCTTACCTAAGATAATCCACTTATGTCTCAAACTAACCTCAATAAACCTGAAAAATAACCAATCAGTCTGCTTTATAAGAAATTCTTATTCTTTTAATTAACTGCTATATTTAACACTTGTCTTTTTTTTTTTTTTTTTTTTAGGTTAAACAAACTTGACATATTTCAACTTCCCCTAATAGGTTATCTTCCCCAGAAAGCTTTACATCTTTGTAGCACTAATCTGGACTCTTTCAAATTTGCTTATATTTCAGCCTGGCTGGGAAGAGAATGATTATCTCAATTATGCTTCACACAATCCCTCTGTGAGTAGATTTCAGAGTGACAGTGTTGTGTTTGAAACAGTATCACATTAACTTGTGTAGTTTCTACTGCTTCCTCATCAATTGTTTCCTATTCATTTTCTCCCTTCTGATTCCAGTTCTTGCATTTGTCTTTACTGAATGAAATTTATTGATTTCCAACCATTTCTCTGCTCTAGAAAAATCATAATTTGTAATTCTGTCCTTTGTGCTTTAACATCTTTCAGTTTCATATTATCCACATATTTTTTTATCTTTGAAAGACATTAATGACAACAATGAAAAGTACTGATCCCCAAAGAAACCTGTGATGGATTCAGCTGATGTCGTCTTAACTGCTAGTCAGTTAGCTATTCCTGACTTCTCTTTAAATGTTTTGAAAACATCTCTTCTCCCATTTTGGAATAGATTACAGTAGATCACATTTCTATGGTTTGCACATGAGAACAACCTGTATAACTATGTCAAAAACTCTACCAAGCTAAGATAAATCATATCAACTCTTTCTTCCCATATGCCAGGCCAATTACTTTTATGAGAAAGTAACTAGATTGATATGATAATATCACATGATTTGTTGTGGAAACTTCCAGAGCAGCTGCATCTTATCACTGTGTTATTCTATAGATGCTCATAGATTGATTGCTTAGTAATGAATTAAACAAATACCTTTCTGGTTATCAGAGTTAATCTGGGCGATTTTACATTTCTTTGATCAGTTTTAGCATTTCCTCAGTCTTCTTGTACCTCACTTGCCTTTTATGAGCTTTTGAAGCTAATCACTAAAACGTGTACCGAATTGGCTAGTTTTTTTAGGAATTTTATCAGGTCTTGATGACATGAATACACATGGTTTAATTTGGTGTTCTTTGCTTTTCTGCCCTGTGTTCCTACCTCCTACCTGTTATTAACTGTAAGTTATGTTACAGATACGGTCACAATTAACCTCTTTTTTGTGGAAGGCCAAAGCAAAAAATGTGTATACAACTCTGGTCATTTGTAATCTACAGAGCTGCAATGAGATATCTTGTTATTCTGCTTCTCCAAAGATGTCAAACAAACCTTTTTGCTCAGTTTCAAAGCAGAGAATAAGGAATGACAAATTTTCATTTCTACGGAAATGATTCAGGACCTTTTTTCATTTGTCAAGTAAAAACTGTGAAACTTCCTTATATCGAGCAATCAATCTATTTCCTAGCACGTTTCAAAATCATAAAAGGAAATGTTCTATTGTGTTGAATGCATGGCTCCCACTCAGTTTTAAATATGAATGAATTCTGAAAAAACAACAAAGTGTTTGTACTTAAAGCAATGAGTTCTCACTAATTTTGCACAACTTGTAGATAACTATGGAAATAAAAGAAGTTATGATTTAAGTTCACAGTCCTAAGACTGCCTTCATTTGACAGATGATTCAGCATATGGAGTCACACACAAATTCAGGCATAAGAAGCTCAATCCTGGGACAAAATTGGTTTCCCAATCAACTTCTTTATTTCAACAAAAGGAACTCAAAATGGATACCCTGGACAACCGGTATCTAAGCAAAAACGAGAGGAAGAATATAAGAAAGATGGGATAAATGACCAAACACTGCTTGAGTGTTTATCTAATATTTGTTAAGCTATAGTTGCATCTGTTTTGGAAGAGAATCATATCTTTTAGGCCTCTCATTGGTAGTCTATTTTAATAAAAGAGGTAAAGGCAAACACCTTGGAAATTAAAATACCTAAAAAAATGTTAAGTCTGATTTTTGAGTGAATTTTACAAGCATGTAAGTCTTGATCTGAATAAGGAAAATGTTCTGAGCCAAATCTTTCATTTCTTCTGCCTCTAAAACTACCACTGGCATTAGTGGAGATTCTGGATGGAAGAGTAAAATATTATCACATGCTTCATTTGATCCCAACAAATCAAATGTTTGATTTTGAATTGTATTTTATTTGACATAAAAAATCGTTCAGCTTAACGGAAATATATGGAAGTTATTCAGCATCCAAGAATATCTCTAAATTCACATACATGTTAACTGATGACTGGAGAGACGAATAAAAATACATGATTCTTATTACAAACTCAAAATGCTGACTTTAGACCCTTTAAAAAGATGTATTATTGTTAAAATTTATATTACGATTTTCTGAGAACGACTATAAATTAAGTAAAGTAACTAAAGATGTATAACCTGTGACCTGTACAGGGAAAATAGCTGTATTAGAAACAGAGCATATAAATGATCCAGTTAAAAACTTTGAATACTTGTTCCCTTTCTTCATTCTCAACTGTCATAAGCAGCACCAGTCCTGCCAGCTAGTTAGGCACATGTCTGACCTTGCTGATTTAAGGCCCAAGTACTTAAACCATGGAGGGTTTAGGACTTAATTGTCTAACTAAGACTTAATTGTTATTTAATTAAGCCAGTAACACAGATGCATGCATAGTTGTTTCTAATGCTAAAGAAGAGAACTTTTTACCTTGCACTGGCTTTTTAAAAAGAAATTTTATAAAATACTCTATCACATAATCCATGTCCTTTGTCTCTTTAGCAATATCCTAGTTTGAGTCAGTGTCCTTTTACTATTCAAATGCTTTCTTCTTAAGTAGTTCAGTTCAGTTTACCATCAAGATAAACACGTATTCTGCGATAGGTTACAATTTTCCTAAACTGTATAAATTTGTCAAGTAAAAAAATCATTACGCTTGTATTTTTTTCAAAAGGAAAGTCCTGAAAAACTTTTTGCATTACTTCTTTCTACATTCCAACCAATAAATAGAGAAGGTCAAAATGAATGTTTTTTTCTCACTAGTTCTAAAACAAGAGCATAAGATTTATGAGCAATGAGAACTTTAAGAATTCAGGAATATCTCAGAGAAGCTTTAGGTTGTAAAGTAGAGTTCACTCTTTCATAATTATTACTGTAGCTGTTTATTCAAAATATGGCCACATTCAGCTTCTTTTAGCAACGATTTGAACAGTGTATTTGATAAAACACATAAAGATATGTAGACACTACCAAAAAAACCATCCTTGACTGCAAGAAAAGTATTAGACTTGCAAATGTATTCTAAAATATACATAATGGAAGTGCCAAGTTAATTATTAGGAAATCATGTTTATTGAGATAAAAAGTATGTGTAACACAATATAACTTTATCTTACTAGATAACTTCATACACTCAGTGTTTGGACTAGCCTATTTTCTTAAAGTAAAATGAAAACACAGTGAATAGAATTTTTGGAAAATATTTTTTATTATAAAATGTACAGTATAGTGACCTTAACATTATAAAACACTGTTACGTATCAGAGTCTTGTAAAGACCAATAATTTATAAAATGAGACCAAGTTCATTGTTACTCTTTCTAGTCTCATAGTCTGATTTAAAAATATATATAAAATATATAATGAATGAATTTGACTGAAGCATCCTTAGTAGCTGGAAAAGGTTTGTTCATATGTTATGGTACCTAAAGTCTGAATTTATTTTTATTAAAAATAGATTACTTTTATTTGCTAAATTAGTCTTTGATTTGGAAGAGTTGATAGAAGAATGATCATAAAAGGTTAGTAATCATACTCTATAAAGTTAGATTATGTAAAAGCATCGCAGGGGATAAAGAAAATTATGTCTCTCCAACAAAACACTAAAGCACTTCTATCATTGCAGCTCATTTATTACAGTTAATACTTCTTTGGCATTTTTAAGGTGCTTGTTAAAACAAGGAGTAGCTTTGGACTATTGACAAGAATAAGAGTACTTTAGGTCTCGGGTGCTATTGGATAGCATGAAAAAAACACGTTACATTGTCTTAACAATTTAGAGACCTTTTCCAACAAGCTAGTCCCCTCAGTTTAAATACATCTACTGCCTCCTTCTACTGCAGGAAAGTAATATCATGTTGAGTACAAAAGCAATGCATTTTGTATGAAAACAGAATGAATTCCATTGTGTTTTCTTCTTTTATTTTTCTTTTTTCCTGCTCTCAGCCTTCCTGGCTCTGTTGTAAACAGTACTTTCCTTGTTGCACTTGCTTGGCAGTGACTTGGACATTAGTATCCAGGCAAAGGCAATTGTTTTAGTGTTTAGAATATGTGTATGTAGGTTGTTTTCGAATCACTGCCTAGTATATTTTTAGCAGTGCATTTATAGAAGCCTGCATCCCTTTGAGTAGACTGCTGGATGACTAATGACCCCTGAGGGTGGAGGAATTTGTTTCCATACAGACGAGATTGAGCTCCTGTTGTCAGATGTGACTTGTCTGGAAGCTCCCATGTTATTTCTGCTTTAGGAATCCCTATGGCCATGCAGTTCAGCTTTACTGAATTTCCAGGCCTGGCATAGATGACGGGTGCTGGCTCACTGGTGATCCGTGGTGGATAAGCTATCACTATGACAGGCACATTCATAACAGAAGTGCCATACTCTGTGGACACCTTGCACAGGTAAGAGCCCCTGTCAAATACAGAAGCCTCACGCACTGTCAGTGTACCATTCTCCAGGAGAGAGAAGCGACCCACAGCCTGGGGTGCATCCAAGACCATCCCATTGGGCAGTGTCCAGGAGATCTGTGCCCGTAGATTTGGCTGGGTGATGCAGTGGAGCTGCAGAGTTTCCCCATTAATGATGCTCACCAGGTTGTTGTACTGGTTGCTAATTTCTGGCCTGAGTCCCACCTTCAGGAAGACGACCCTTTCCACATAACCTCCTGGGTTTCTGGCTGTGCAACGGTAAGTTCCAGCATCTCCTGCAGAGAGACCACTGATGTGCAGAATCCCATCCTTCTTGTGGTAAAATCTGTGCAAATGGCTGCCACTGGGGATTTCAGTGCCGTTGGGAAGGATCCAGCTTGTGCTGGGCTCGGGATTCCCCTGGACAGAGCAGTTCAGATTGATACTATGCCCAGCGATAGCAGTGATCCTTTCACTGATAGGGTCTCTGAAGGAAGGTTTCTCCAAAAGGTCTGTGACGAGGAGCTGCACAATCAATCTCGCTTCCCCCCCTTCATTCCGCCCAATGCATATGAGCTGCACCGCATCTGTCTGCCTCACCCCTCTGATGTCCAAAGTACCATTGCGATGCACAGTGATTCTGTTCCCATAGTAGGGAGCAGGTAGGATTACCCCTTCCGGAAAAGCCCACAAGACCCGTGGAGCTGGGATGCCTTCAGCTTTACAATCAATAAGTTTCCGGCTGTCCCTTACGGCAGTCTCCCTCACAGACGTTATTGCATTGCGATGCCCATTGATTTGGGGAGGTTGAACGTTAACATGGATCCAGACTATTTTCCGATCTTCTCCAGCACTGTTCCGCACTACACAAGTGTAGTTACCACTGTCAGATCTTTGGGCCTTTTGGATGAGGAGGGTGCCATCCCTATATACTTGGTATTTGTCAGATAGGGCAGGAATAGGCCTGTTTGTTGGGGAGAGCCAAGTCACTTTGGGAGTGGGCTCTCCTTTAGCTTCACATGCTACAGTGACAACATCACCATAGGGTACATTAATAATAACATATGTTTTGTTCCTGATAGTTGCAGGCTCAGCCACTACTTTGACMCGCACTTTCATCTCATCCTTCCCAATCTGGTTCTCAGCATAGCAGGTGTAGTCCCCTTCCTCTCTCAGCCCAACATCATTGAAATACAAGGTTCCATTGTTGAAGACCACGTAGCGCTTCGTCCGGCTACCACTGTCATCTGACTGCATGAAGGTATTAATCATGCTGCCATCTGGCAGACCCCAAGAGATTTCAGGATTTGGTAGACCTGTGGCTACACAGTCAACTTTCAGGTCCCCTCCATACTTGACCTTGTGGTTCTTCTCATTCTTATGTTCTATTTTGGCTGGTTTCATCATCACGTTCACTTTGAGGACCACATAGTCATCCCCAATTTTATTGCGGGCCACACACAAATAGTCTCCTGCATCTTTATCGGTGACTGAATGGACAATCAAAGTTCCATTGCTGAACACTTTGATTCTAGTCTCCAARCTACTGTGAGGAAAGAGAAGAGAACAGGACATGAACTGCAAAATCAGGTTTTAGGAATTATTCAGTGTAAACTGGAAAAAAAAATCAACAACTCCACTGTACAGAGAAAAGCCCATAGCATTGCTAGAGTTAGATAATTAAATGATCAGATCTATTAAATGATCCAAGCTATTCACCATCAAAAAGTAAATGAAAAATAATAAAAAGCAAATGCAAAATTCTGCTCATGTGCAAAGTTGCTGTTAAGTGAGCATTGTAATGTGAATACATTTCTTATCTAATATGCTTAAAGAGTGACAAATGAATAATTTATAGAGCAGAAACTGAGTTTCAGAACAGACTCTTAGGATAGTTATTGCTCTTCTTGAAAATCAGTATTTTACTTGATTTCACAAACACTGGAGAATTTTTTTAAGTATCTATATGCAATGTGATTTATTTACTACAAGTTARTATTTATTTACACAGTAATATTAAAATGACTGTGCTTCTTTAAAATAAATGATTATAATGTGATTTACTGTCCTACTGTGATAGTATACAATGACCTGTACAATGGATAGAACAAAATTCTGTGATCCCATTTCTCTTGGGGAAAAGCAGGTACCTATGCAATCCTATGCAAATTCTTACTTATGCAATTAGGTGTTATAAAGCAAATAGCACAAGAGATGCATATCTTAACTTTTCCCTCTGGACTTTCTACTATAGCTACAAAATAGCTGTAAAAAACATACAGTGACAACTTATCCTTTATATTTGAAGCTGATTTTTCAGAAGTATTATTGTTTTCAAACAAATKATGATAAGTTATGACTTGGAATCTTTTGGTATCACTTTAAATTCTTCTTTTAAGGATTGAGGGATCCACTGAAGTTAGAAAAATTGGTACAGATATGAATGACCTTTTCTCTAAGTTCATCCAAACTGCAACTTAGCTGTAACAGCTCAAATAGTAATTTACCTGTGCAGGGAATCAATCATCCTTTTAGAAGGCAACCTCCATAATATCCGAGGCCAGGGGTCACCAGAAGCACTGCAGTCCAGACGCAGAATGCTGCCATATGTTATATCGGTCCTCTGAGGAGAACTTCCAGTGATCTTGGCATTAGATGCTTTCTTTCTCACATGAAGCTGTACTATTCTCCTGGCAGCTCCCACCATGTTTGCTGCAATGCACTCGTAGGTCCCACTATCCTTTGGAGAGACGTTGCGAATGTAAAGAGTTCCATTGGGGAAAACAAATAAATTCCCATTGACAAACTGGGATGGTCGAATTTGCGTGCCATCGAAGAGTACCCAACGGATGCTGGGAAAAGGTGCTGCTTTGGCACTGCAGTGGATGTTAATACTGCTACCAAGAGGCAAGGAAATGTTCTCCTGTTTATCCTGCTGGATGATAGGCGGTAAGGCTGCAATGTGGAGCCGCACTGCAATGCTGTCAGCTCCTGCAGCATTGCTAGCTACACATTTGTACACTCCTCGGTCTGAAAAACTTGCTTGCTTGATAGACAGGGTTCGATTTTCATGGAGCATTACCCTGCTTTCTGTGGTGGTGACTCTCTGCAAAATCCTCCTATCTGGGAAAATCCATGAAATATGTGGGCTTGGAATTCCACTAGCCTGACACTCCAGTGCTACAGTGTCTCCAAAATATACCGTGACATCTCGGTAGCGAGAAAGTAGAATTTTGGGCTGGCGGGCTACAACTGTAAGGACAATAATCATTTTATCTATGCCATGCAGGTTCTGAGCAGTGCACAAATACTGCCCACGATCCTGAAGCTGAGCATTTCGGATAACGAAGGTGCCATTTTTCAAGACTTCAAACCTTTGTAATCTTGTGTTGGCTGTCATTAGAGCACCTGGGAAGGTGAGAGGAAAGAAAGAAATAGAAAGTCAAAGGTTTTGTTTTTAAGGCATACACTGCTGCTTTGAAAAAGGCTGATAGAAGTTTTAGACCAAAATCACTTAACACCAGCTACAACTTCAGATGAGTCATATTATGCCTTCAGATGCTCTCCACAGCTCAGATTGGTCTGAGTTTCTACTGCAAAATTAACTATACTAGCTTGCAAGTCTGTATAGTGTGGGAATGTGTAAGAGCTATATCCTTTGGGATTTCCATAAAATCTTTATATAATTTCTCTTAATTTTTCCTTAAGGAGATGGACAAACACATCAATATCCAAATTACACATTAGATAGTAGAGGCTTTCTTTTACTACAAAAATATCGTAATGCTATTTTTATTTATAACAATTAGTCACTAATAGATTAAATAGACAAAACGTATTATTACTTAAAAGTATTATTCAGTGTTTTGAACTATTCCTACAACAGTACTGCATTTCTTATAAGAATCCATGTGTCTGAATCCTTAAAATTGTGTGGAAGAACATAATTTTCAGTGTCTTACCTGTAGAGACTTTTGTCCAAGTAAGAAAAGGTTTGGGTTCCCCTACTGCATCACAAGGGATAAAAGCATCTGTTTCAGCAAGGATGGATATGCTGTGAGGCCCTTTTGTGATAATTCTAGGTCTCTCTCCAGGAGTTTTGAAATTGGTGGGAGACTGAATTATGGTGGAATTCTGTGGCATTATGCCTCTCACATAAGGCACAAGTGGAGCTTTTTCATGGTGATTATGGATACTTTTAAAAGGTTGAACTGTAGTGGATATATGTGGCCTTGTGTGCTGAGACAGGAAGGCTGGAGAGGTAATCTTCAAAATTGCTGGCAGTGGTGATGCGGTGGTTGTGGTGCGTGGCAACGGAGGCAATGCAATAGCTGTAGCTTTCTGCACTGTAATCTTAGTCGGTGAGGCCTGGTCAATTTTCTTCTCATTTATGTCTCCTGGGGTTAGTTGACTGGGGACCACTGGTCTGGGATACACTCCTAAGTGAGGGAATACCTTTGTTCTATTGAGAGGGAACACCATTCTGGAACTGGGATGATAGGGGACCCCTTGACTTGGTAGTCTCCCCGCTGTACCTCTGTTATCTGGGAGGTGGTTATTGCCAAAAAATCTTGAATTAATATTGTATGTGTTCTGACCTTGATTACCAAACTTGCTTGTAGTGAGTGGATTTGTCCTATAAAATGGAGTGGCTGATGTTGTGGCTGTTGCGTCTATCTGAGAGGCAGTGAGTTTTTTGTCCTGGATGGTATGTGCTGCATACGCTGTTATCTCTGGTTTATTTGTGTAGTGAAGAGGCTGGTGTGTTACAAAATAACGAAATGAGCCTTGTGTTATAATATAGGGAGGCTTCACTGTACCTCTTACTGGAATATGCCTTGGAGGTACAACAGGTAGTCTTTGGTTTAAGCTTGGTATCATTCCAGCTGGTGGATGGGGAAGGTTTGGAATTAGCAATAAACTGTTGTTTGACCTGCTACTATATGTCTCTTTGAATGGCTCCTCTTTAGACAGTATGCTAATCTTGTTTTGGCTGGCGGACAGAGTAGGGTATGCATTCTGTCCTGAGCTCACTGTCATTTTATCATTGTCTGTTTCAATTTGTTTTGTCTCTGGAAACCTTATTTGATTGAAGGCATTACTACCCTTGGTGTTAAAATAAACAGAAGGGTGTGAAGTGCTTGAAATGGATGGGGGAAGAGTAGCAAGTTTTGTAAACTGGCTAAAGCCAATGGGTGTGGTTGGAGGCTTTTCAGTTGTCTGCATGACAGGACCATGATGAAATACATGTGACACAGCTTCTGGTTCATTCAGGGAAGATGTTCTTGTTCCTGTCTGAGACGGAATGCTAACAAATTTCTTAGTTTCTGTAAGTGGAAAAGTTTGTGTTTCTGTTGTGCTGAAGGAGGAGGACAAAGTCGTAATTTCTTGTTGCTGAGGTAGCTCAGTTATTGCTGATGATTTTAAAGATACTGCAGGCTTTTGCAGCTCCTCTGAAACTGAAGGATCCTCAAAAACTTCCACTGTGCCAATAGGAATGCTTAAGTCTGTCACTGTGGGATTCATCAGCTTGAAAGCTCCAGTAGTGATGTCATTAGCCACAATTTCCGAGTCAAAAAGGATAGATTTTTCTTGAGATTCTGGGTAACCAGGTTTTTTAGATGACATCAAGATGTTCATATGCTCAGGAGAAGCTGTTGTCCTTGATTGTTCTGCTTTACTATCTGTAATTTTAGCACCTTTTCCTTTGGACACATTGTCTAGTAAGTGGTATGTTGGTATGCTATTTTGCTCTGGTTTCAGAGGTGCATTTGACCTTGTTGTAGGAATTGTGTTATGTCCAACATAGGACGATAAAGTTGTGGCAAGTGTAGTGACTGGTAGTGCCAAGGTTTCTGGAGCAGTAGGAAGTGTCACATGCTTTGTTTCAGGTGGAGAAGCAGTAGGCCTAGAAAAAGAGCTTATGACCACCTCTCTGATTTTGGTCACCTCCTCTAAGACAATGGGATCAGTAACTAATGAAGAAATAACTTCCAAGTGCTCCTTTTCTTTAGTATGCATGTTGACATCAGTTTTATGATCATCATCAAGAGTTGCAGAGACACTTTTCGTAACAGCTTTAACTTTAGATGTTCTTGGAATGACAGGCATTCCCTCTGTGGTTAAAACGTAAGGGGGAAAAACCTTTGGTCTTTGCCGGATTCTATTTGGTCTCAGTCTCCTTCTCCCATACGGCCTTTTTCTAGCATGTTGAGTAATAAGTAAGTTAGAGGGTGCAGTTGTTGTTCTATAGGGAGTTGTTGTTGTGGCCAAAGTGGTCAATTTGCCAATGGAAGCAGCAGTTGTTATCCCCTCTGCTTGTATATGAGGAGCATTAGTTCTTGTCAAAGTGAGTGTGGGATCTGGTTTTGGTGCAGGTAGCTTTCTGTGGTCTGTTCCTTGAGAACTCCTTGCATAGCTGCTGGAAACGCTTTCTTGAGTCACTGTATCCCTCTGAGTCTCTGGTTCTTCCTTGCTCTGGACACTGATGGATGTGACAGTTTGATAATTTGTGCTTAAGTCTGCAGTTTTAGTCTGACCTGTGGATACTTCTGTGTGCTGGTCTATCAAGTCATTCCTCTTTTCTGTAACAAATGGAGATAGAGATGAAGAAATGACAGTAGTTGCTGTAAAATCTGTTGAGATGATCTTGCCCGGATCAGAAGGTGTGAAAATTATGCTGTCAACACCCATGCGGTCCACTTCATCTAACTTCACACTTGTCTCCAAGATGCTATGACAATCTACAGTCTGACATTCAGCCAGGACAGCAGTGTCAAGTGGTAGCTCAGCAAAAGCCGAATTGTTCTCTGATGTATAAGATATAGTTGTAGCTCCATTTTCCACTGTGAACAAACTGCTCTGAATTTTAGGGAAATCAGTTACTATTTGTTGGGTTAGAGTTTCTTCAGTGACAGCATGGATATTTTCTTTGAGTAGAGCTGAATAATCATCAGTCTTGATGTCAAGTTGTTGCTGACTTTGGGGTTGCACAGTTGCAGAGACTGCAGTAGAATATGGATCTGATATAGGGGTTTCTACAGTGTATTTACTTGCAGGTGTTTCTAAAGCTCTGTTGTCAGAGGAGAGTTCCATTTCTGATCTTACTAACACAGATTGGGCTGGAAATATTTCAGTGCTTTGGGAAACAGTGACAACGAGCGACTCATCTACACCCAGAGGTGATGCATCAGCAGAAGAATCTACCACATCAGCTGCTGTCTCTGGAGCAGGAGGTGGGCTTGCTACCGGATGAGGGACTGGAGTTGTTTTCTGCATGACTGGTGACAGTGCAGTTGTTAAAGAACTGGCTGTTGCTGTTGTTCTAGGAAGATTTTTCCCACGGACCTTTGCCAAAATGTCAGCCCAATGTTGTGGATTAATCTGTTTGTTTGCCATATTAATTCTCCTTCGAGATTCAAATACTCTTCGGCCTTCTGCAACATTGCTGTCCTGGATTCTATCAGTACCTTTCCAGATTTTCATTTTCCTTCTGCCCTTCCTTCCTCTTTTAACTTGAGTGTCTGATACCTGGTCACTTCTTTGTTTAAAGGGTATTTCTCGGTCTTTCAGGTGGTTCTTTTTTCGAGAGGAGTCATCCACCCCTCCTACCCCTGATCCCTCTCCATCCTCTACTACCCGTCCTCTTGCTTTTGCTAAACTTTTTGAACTTGGACGCTTTTTTAGTTTCACCCTTTTAAATGACCTGTCAGACACCATTTTATTTACCATAACCCTTATAGTAAGTTGATCTGATCCATGCAGATTGGCAGCCACACATCTGTAATGGCCACTATCACTGACATGGCTTTTTGGAATAAGCAAAGTACCATTGTCTAACATATATCCTTTTGATGAGTTTGACAAGTCATTGAGTACCCGACTGTTTGGAAGAATCCAGCTCAGCTGTGCCTCAGGGATTGCAACTGCACTGCAAGGCAAAACTATTGGATCTCCAACATTTTTTTCAACTCTTACTACTTCTGAATCAGCTGGCTGAATAGATGGTGGCTGCACTAAAAGTCTGTAAGCCATTATGTCCACATCATCTTTCACTTGGGCAATACAATAGTACAGACCAGCATCCGTATAACTCACTCCTTTGACTATTAGCTGGCCACTACTGAGAATGGAAAACCTACTGTCTTTCTGATTAAATGGTGCCTGCAATTTAGTTCCATCTGGAAAGAGCCACTGAATGAAGGGGCTTTCAGATGCTTTCACATTGCAGCTCAGCTGACAATCTGAACCTTCCACCACACTCTGTGCTGTCCTCATGCTCTGATTTTGCTCTATCATAACCCAGCTTCTCTGCTGCCCAGTGTCTTTGGTATGAATTGTCTGAGAAAACTCAGTAAAAAAAGATAGCACTACTTTTTTCCCTGTACTTTGGCGTCTGTTTAATTGTATATTTATAAGAGGTTGCATTATCCAGGAAGGTTCAGAGAGTATTTGAGCTTTGACACCGGTGTAGTAAAGAGCATCGTAATCTGAGCCTTGCCTGTACTGATAGCTTACTTTAGGCTCTTTGCTGAGCATAAGCTCCCTCTCCAGTTTGACAGGCACTTCACTATAATAAGCTATGAGCTTCCATAATTTTTCATAGTTTTCTCGATTCATTGGACATTCAAAATCCAGTGAAATTGTAGCATTTATATCAATTTCTTGAGTCTGGATTTGACTCCACTGAATTCTAGTAGAGTCTGTTGGTTTCTTGATTTCACAGTTTAGGTGAACTACATTGCCATGCTCATCGGTCATATTCAGAGTAATATTCCATGGAGAGGACTGAAACTCTTCCAGAGGGAGCTCGTAATTGTCACTATCTTCTTCATCTTGAGTGCTGCTATTCTGTCTCAGCGAGGACTGAATAATAGGTTTCCTACAGGAAATATCTTTCAAATTTTGAATATCTTCTTTCTGCAGCTGTTTCGGGCTGTTGCACTTAGGACAGAGCTGTCCCCCTTCATAGGCTTTGTCTTTCTTGCATTTTAAAACACCTGCAAGCAAAACAAAACAAAAGACAGATAAGAGCCTGAATTAACCAGAAATAACCAGTTAGACAATTCTCAAGAGAGCCAAATGACTGCACAAAAGAACACATTATACTGCATGAATTATAAGACCAGGTTTTTAAATCAGCATTTCTTTGTTTCCACATTTGAATGGGCCTGATTTTTAAACTGAGTGAGCATGATTTCCTGTGTCTTTAATGAAAGGTTTGAATGCTTCCTCCTTCTGAAGAAAATGCCCCCAAATTGAAGGGTCTAGAGCTACTTTTTAAAAGTCAGTAAAAAAAAAAAAAAAAACTATGCTGTGTCCAAAAAAACAGCATGTACATATTAAGAACCTACTCATCTAAGTTGTGGACCTAAACTGAAGAGGACTACATCCACTCAGTTTTCAAAATGTAGCATTTACCTGAGAAATGCTGGATAGGCTCATTAAATACTCCATCAGGCTGTTTATAACTTAACATCTGTACTGACAATACACAAAATATACTACTGCAGCTACCAAAATCTGCTGATTAGTTCCTGTATTTGCCAGCAGTAAAAATACCACTTTTTTTTCCCTGACCTCTACAGAACCTCTAATCTCTGTAATGATAAAATAAAGACTAAAACAGAGAGGGAGTGCTAAAATATGAAATAATAACAAAACAGCAACAATACCTTTGACTCATTTCTTCTATCAATGCTAGAAAGACTCTTGTCCACAAAATAACAGACATATATGTATGTTTACATTGTTCTCTTACTATAATGTCAAACATTGCCTTACAAATTTCATTTGGAAATACAATGTAAACAAAATGCATCCCAGTTATTCCAGGTATAAGTGTCATGTTGATCACTCCTTAGAAATGAAGGATTTTTGAATSAGTGAACAATATAAGGGTGGCTTATAAGGCTTTTGCTAGGCTAGGAGAAGGGGAAAAGAAGACTTGGCAAAACTTCATAACTATTTTTTAATTGAAAAATATATGCTTTGTCTGTTTGACAAATCTACTTGCACCAGAAGTTCCTACAAATGGAGATTTTAACCGAACCAGTCTATCATTTGCAAATTGAAACATGATGTTTCAAAGACAAGGAAAGCACTTCTCATGACAGAACTGGCACATAATCAACTTGGCAGTTGCTGTACTGGTCGGAAGAACTTTTAAGTGATCACTAAAACAGCACTAAAAACATTTTATGACTCCACATTGTCAGGGACAGAATTTCCAAAGAAGCCAAGGTTATAGTTGTATAAAGATACAAATCTTGTCATACATGAACATGACAGGGATAAGTTCCTTTCCCTGTCCAAAATCACTGTTGTAGCTTAGAAGAGTAATGTAATTGAATAAAAATGACAGCAAAACATCCCTGTGCAAGGAAAGAGAATGTTAATCAAATATTTCAGCCTCTAATTTACAGTGTACCTTAAGAACTTCTAATACTCCTACTCATTTGGATCAAGAATAGTATGTAAGAATATCAAGATATAAGATAGTTAAATATACAGCCAAATTTAGATGCTTCAGGTGGCAGTTCAGTCAGGAACACTTATAATACACATTCAAATATTATACACACTTATAAGCATTAAGCCATAGTTAAGTGCAAAACTGCAATGAATTACACATTCTAAGATCACAAGACCCATCATCGTGGACTCCAAATCACTACATAAACCTTACAACTCCAGTATTAATGTGAGATACTTGCAGTTGCAATTAAATATCAATTCCCTCTTAATATTCTATCAGTAAATCTGGTGTAATGCCAGTACCCCTGGACTCCTGCAGTAAGCACTTAGCTACTTGACATGGAGTGTCATGCGACATTCCCCAAACCCCTTATTTAGGCCTACTGATCTAGAGACATCATAAAATTCACTATTTGTCTAGTATCTTGCTTGCGCACATGTCCAGAAGTTCTCCACTCTCAGCCCTGTGATAACTTATCTCACATCTAAGCCTGAACAAAGATACACCTTCCTCTGACTAACAGGACTGTAGGTGTTCACTAAGAGTATTTAAAACAAATTGGCTCCCCTACAAGATGAAGTTGCAGTCAATGAATAAACACAGACAGACAAGAAGGATGYCCAAATATTACATGATAGCTTTAAACTTAACAGCTTTAAAGAGGACTCATCCAGGAAGTTGAAAACATGATTTCCATCCCCTCCTAAATCCAATGCTTTCAGCTCCCAGGAGAGTGCCTAGTTACTAAGGTTTTGGTTGAGGACACTTGCCAGTCCTTTGCCAAAGCAGTACCACTGTGCAAAGGAACACATTAACAGCTTCCAATTACAAACTTTACTATCTTCTTCATCTTGAATGTGACCACCAATTCTTTTGCTGTTGAATATTGAATATTGAATTTTAGCTAGTGACATATAATCACTCCCTTTTTGCACTACTGTTTAAATACATTTATCTTTCAGAAGGTAAAGGAACAGAAATAGTGCACATAAACATTGTATAAGTACTGCAATTCTGGAAATAACAAAGCTACACAAATATGTAGAACAAAGAAAGGACATTTAACATTACGAGTTGAAGAAGTATTGATATTTTTGCTCTTACCTGCAGAAACTTCATTCCATTCAAGGAACCACTTTAAGTTGCAGTCACAAGACCATGGATTCCCATGAAGGTAAAGATTCTCCAACAGTGGCATGCCTTGAAACATGCCTGTGGGTAAGGTCCTAATAGCATTTTCAGATAGGTAGAGATGTCTTACTGTTGACAGTTTGAAATAATCAAGGACCATAAAGGTTGAAAATGTGCTGGAGTGAAGTTGTTGGAGCAAATTTCCTTCCAAATGGACCAATCTCAGAGAAGTTAATCCATTAAAAGCATTTGGATGAATAAATTCAATTCTGTTGTGGTCCATGTGGAGTCTCATTAAGCTTGAAAGTCCTTGAAGGGTTTGGCCTGATATGACTTTCAACTTATTGTAACTAATTTTGAAAACCTAAAAAAAGAGAATAAAATTAAATTAGCTGTGCAATAGCGAGAATGCAGAAGTTTTCCTCCCACATGCAAATATTGTTTACACTATTGAAAAATGATGCACTGATCACAGACAAGAATGTAACTGAATATTAGCTGACATTATGAAGCATGATATGGGTGTACATTACCAAACTTCCAAGAAATCTGAGGAAAAAAAATGATACCTTAATTGATACTAAACGAAGCATTAAAGAAAACACTGATTTTTTGTCTTCTGTCATTCAAAGGAATTGTAATTTGTGATATTTAGGAATATCTGAGCATTACCTGTAGAGACATGAGATCTTTCAAAGCACCATTAGGAATATTCTCAATGTCATTTCCATGAATCATGAGCAATTCCAGTTTTGTGAGTCCTGCAAAGGAGTTTTCATATATAGACTGTATACTGTTAAACCTGGAAAAAATCACATGTGCAGTTACATTTTATGCAATGACTGTCATGAACCACAAATGTAAAATTAGTATAATCTAACATTCAGGAAAAATTGAATGGATCTTAATGCGTTGTCRAAGGGCCAGAAGTTACTGAAACATTTTTACAAGGCCAAGCATACTTAGTTCATGTTTACATCAAGATTTCTTTTAACTCAATTTATGCCATTTTAGCCATAATTTAAAAGTAAAAGCAATAAATAGATGTTTAAGTTCTAACAGTTGTCAGTATGTTTTTCCATGCAGCTCAGTTTATGGAATGGTAATAAATTAGTGGCCTGCAGCCAATCAATGATGTTATGGAGCCTGGCAAAATAGATGGGCTGCAGCGCTGCCAAAACAGCATCTAACAATAAATGAATAAAGATTTGGAAGAGGACATTAAAAATGGATATGTCCCAAAAAGCACTAGGAGCAGAAAGCCATAACCTGCTTAACTTACTATTACAATATGTAATTGGCTACATCAATTAATGACACAAAATCTAGGAACTGACCTTCCAATTATATAATTTGAGCCTGGAAACTTCTTTTAGAGAAGTAATCTCTAAAATCTCAAAAAATCTGCTTTTTTGAAAACAGATCAATTTCACTTGCCGGACTAATAAATTAGGTTTTATTTGCCAATATGAAAGCCTTAAGTTTGGCTGCCTAGTTCTACATTTAGGTTTTCCACATGTAAACATAAAATTAGACGTATGAGCTAATCTGGGCATGAAGACTCTAAATTAAGCGTTTAATTTTAAAGCTTTCTTCCCCCCAATTTTTTAATACTTTTCTTTCTAGAGAGGAAGTGAGGAAAGAGAGAGAATGACAGAGACACTAAAGTACTTTGAATATGGAGGAATACTTTTAGATGCTTTCCTTGTTATTGATATGAAGGCTGATAATTGGTAAACATTCAGGCTATTTTTTTATTATTATTTTTAGTCCTATCAAAGCTCTACTATGCTAATAACAGAGTTTTTTAAAAAAATCGTATTTCAACAGCAGTCCTTTTAGAGCATATGAACATCTCTAAATAAGGAATTTTCTTAAAGTGTTTCCAGTTAGGAATCTTAAACCTATAGCATCTTTAAGTGGAAATATGTTAAAAGTAGTTTTTCTAGAGTGAAAGAAATGCATCATCAGACAGGTAACAGTGTTTCTTTTCAGGAAAGGAAACGTCTCAGAAAATGTCATTTGTAGCAATGAAATACAAAAGATAAGAAAGGGCTTTTAGGCCAGCAGTATCAAATAACGTACTTTTTTATCCTGAGAGCTATTTTAAAGTAACTTACAAAAAGCTTAAATAATTTAGATGTCTACATCCTATTTTTGAAAGCAATTTATGAAAATGACTTGGTATATCATGTTGATGTACGGAGGAGAAATGATTGTGAATATGCTTTTGAACATGGGAAAAGGGGTGGTGGCAGCTTGATATATAGAGACAAAGGATTTATTTAAGACATATGATACTAGATGGGCTTAAAAGAGGAGAAATTACTTTAAAAGGATGGAAAGACTGAAGTTACTAAATTCTGAAGAAGACCTGGTGCTTTTGTATGAAGTTAATGAAGAGATTACACATTCTCAGTAAAGCTCTCAGTGTTCCTGAGATTTTAGTTATTTAAATTTTATCATTTTTTTTCCTCATTTCAGTGGCACCAAGGGAACTAGCTATAAATGCCACAGAGCGCTCCCAGGAGAACACAAGTAAAATTCATTTTACATGAAACCTACTTACACAATAGAAATTAATAGCATGTAAGACTAATTTCCACAGCCGACAGTGCAGGAGTTGAAGACCATGGGAACAAGGACATGGATTTTTGGGCGTGTTCTCCAATATTTTCATTTTCCTACCAAGTGTTTCCCACAGAGACATTTGAGGCCAAGTAGAGACAAACACACTGCTGGATAGAATTTGGTGACTCTGCTTTGCAGCTTCTTTGGCAACAACTTTTAAATGAACTTGCTTAAATTACTCTCCTTGGTACTGCGAATGTTTAACTTAAGATTGACTATCACTTCTTTGTGTATGTAATTTCAGCTTCTCAGTGGGGACTACTAATAATTATGTTGATAACWCCTCGCCTGAAATAATATTGAGAATACCCCTCACACTACAAAATGTCATAAAGCTGACTTAACTGGATATCCATTCTACAGTGCAGGAATTGCAGTGTTATGCATCATTCCAGTATTAGTTTCAGACATTTGACTATGAGTTGATTGGATGACCCCAAAATAGTATGAAAATTCAGATTGCTATAATTCAGATTTATTGAGTACAAGAACATTTTCTGAATAAAATCAGGGTTTAGGTGGCAGATAGGAGACATTTTAAACTACAGAGGAGCAAACAAATCACTACTATTGCCACTATTACCAGTCATAACATAATTAGTTACAGTTTATAGGCACTTTGGGAGGGGTTTCGTACCAAGGAAGGAGGCAGCCCTGACGTYAAGTGGAAGAAAACTGAGACCCTCCTACCATGCTGTTTCCTATAATGGCCCTACACACTTTGTGAAATGCAGTGCGCAAATTGTCCCTGCCTTCTCTTCTCAGTCTGGCAGATAGATGTATGTTGACAATATCCTGGTGGAGAAAAATGAGCTGGAGACTTATTAAAAAATAAAATAAAATAAAATAAAATAAAATAAAATAAAATAAAATAAAATAAGCTGTCTTACTATACTCAGCTTAAGTTCCTTGGAAAAGGAACGGCTCTAACGGCAATGTAATAGCTTATCTTTACCATATATCTCAATGTGCTCTAAAACGCTACCTGGCTACCTTACAGAATTTATCCTAACACATGTTTATACATCAGGTACAGTATTCAACATTTAGTATAAATTGCACAGTAGGAGTTTTCAATAAAATGATTCAATAGTGTATAAGACAACATGTACTATTTGCCAATAAGAACCAACACCATAATACAAATGTCTCTTTGAAAACAACAGCAACTTGTCTTTGAAAAATGAGGGCTAGACTAAAACTTCCTTCCTTACTACCAGTAACTTTAGCACTTGATATACAGCATCTATAAGTAACYACCCGCCTCTGCAATTCTATGCAAAAAAATACACCCAAAGCATTCGGCACGCAGCCCGGGCGGGCGCGCAGCGTCCCAGGGTTGCCTGCAAAGACCCTGGAACACACGCCCGCGATACCCACCCGAAGTTGATCCTTTCCACGTGCTTGGCGATCCTGGCCGGCACGGCTGCCAGGGAGCGAAAGGTGCAGTGGACCTCGGTGGGGACGTAGCAGGCGCAGGGCCGGGGGCAGGCCAGGGCGCCCCGCGGCGGCCCCAGCGCCAGCATCAGCACCACGGAGAGCGCCGCCGCCGCCGCCGCCTCCGCCCGCCCCCGCATCGTCCCGGCGCTCCTCGCCTCGCGGCGCCTGCGGCCCGGCGCCCAGCAACAGCGGGCACACCGGCGGTGGGAGGAAAGACAGACAGAAAAAACAGGGAAAGAAAAAGGAAAAAAAAATGAATTTTCACCTTTTTAAACACCTTACGCTCTCRCGAGGTCTGCAGGCAATTAAGGCAAAGTTCAGTCGGAGAGAGGTCTGCTTTTCCCCACCCCAAGTTACTTGCTGCCGCAAAGCCAGCTCTTCTCCCACAAGTCCGCTAAAAGTTATGCTGCCTCTTTTACGGTAATATTTTTTTCCTCCTTTTGCTGTACACGCACATTCATCTCACCTGGAAATTAGACGGCTTCAAGGGAAGCAGGCAGTTCAAGCAAATTGCCACGGCTCCCTCTACAGTCAATGAAAAAGACAAAAAAAAGAACAAGAAAAAAACCACCCAAACACAATCCATACTCACTGGAAGGTGAATAATCCCAGGTATCTTAGCTAACTATCTAGAAATAGTACAAATCACCCTCCTTAGGCACCTAATTCACTAGCTCATCTAGACTAAGTGCCCTACTTTTAGACAGGCCACAAACTTTTAGGAGGGTAAAAATAGGCGGAATTAATCGCATCCATCCTTTATATGGGAAATGATGTTATTGAGATGAATAGAAGTGAAAGAAAGAATTAGCAGCCCATGCACCTGGACGTTGTCATCCCTTGGCATGCATTAGCTGTGTGATGTTGGATGTCTTTACATTGTAACCACAGCCTAACAAGAACTAAGAATAATCAGAACTGGTAAAACTAGACCACTGATTTAGAAGCATGAGCATGGACCTCAGAGGAAATGTAAGCATTAAATTTTATATTTCTGGTTTTACATATCTCAACACTCATGTTCACATTCCCAGAACTGCGGTCTAAAACTGGATGCCTACATTCAGAGAGGCGTTTAAAGATGCACAGTGTGCAAGAGAAGACATGAAAATGCAACTGCTGTTGTCCTCCAGCACTTATCATCTCTGAAAATAAGACTATTTATGTAGATGTCTAACTTCACAGAAGTGAGTTTGAAGTCTTACTGCTTCAGAAGAATTTCGAGCTCTTCAGATTAAAGCCATACAAGAATGCAAACTGTTATTAGTAGCAGAAAGTTAGTATTATTGCTGTTGTGTAACAGTGTGACAAGAAGGGAAAGACTTTCATTCTTACCAGATATTATTAATTCCATTACTTATTAGTCTTAGTATGAAAGTCAGATTTGCTCAGATCTGCTAGCAATAAGGCACACATTCTTCCTAACAACGTCATATGCAAACCATTACAGTTCAAAGGAGAGGCTCATTGGGCTGAAGAGGTTTCTCAAATATCTGTGGTCAAGTTAATGAGACATTTACCGTCCTTTACAAGAAAAAAAATGGCTTTTAATTTGTTTAAGAATACTCAGGTGCCCTTTTCCTTGA
>NW_028186867.1:5602637-5747011 GCF_003343005.1 Rhea americana | reverse complement strand
CCGGCGGGGGTGGGGAGGGGAAGGGGAAGGAAAGGAAAGGGCCAACTTACTGCGGCTTGACGGCGCGGGCTGTGCTCCTGCGCTGCTCTGCCGCGGAAACCTGCTCCGCTGAGGGGGCGAAGCGCCCGCCCCCACGGGGAGGTTTGTGTGAGGAGGCCGGCGGCCGCGCTGCCCCTCCCGCCGGCCGCCGAGCCTTGCCCCGCCGTGGGGGCAGGCGGACAGGCCGGAGCCGCGAACCGGCAGCCCGCGCCGGAGGGGTGGGTTGAGGTAGTGTTGGGGGGGATCTTCTCTCTTTCTTTTTATTTTCTTTTTTTCCGTACTTGAGGGCATGTGCTTCCCATTAGGGAAGAATTTCCCTCCCTGGCTGAGTGCGAGCSCGGCCCGGTGCGCTGAGGGCGGGCAGGGCGCCCCCAGCTGCTCCGCGTCCCCACCTCGCTCGCCTCCTTCCTCACAGACCTCCTAGGGAAGGCGCCCCCCGGCCCGGCCCGGCCCCTGGCAGGGCGAGGGGAGCTCCCGAGGCGGCGGGGGAGGAGAGGGCACCTTACCTGCAGCCGGGCGCGGCGGTCTCAGCAGGCGCTGCCCGCCGCTCCCATGCCCGAGCGGCTGCGGCCGGCCGGCCGGCGGCTAGCTGGCTCCCACAAAGTTCATCCCAGCGCGCAGGGGCTCGCCTCGACGCCGGCTTATAACTCCTCATGGCCTGTCATTGTGGAGAGTCCGCCTCCGTGGCTCCCCCGAAACAAGCATAAGCGAGGCAACRGAGTTGGGCAGCACACCGTCTTTTTATTACTATTATTATAACTGCGATTTTCTGAAGGGTTCGCGTTTTCTTGGGTGCCCCAAATCCAGCAGACGTCCTGTGCCCAGAGCCAGCGGAGGAAAAACAAACAGAAAAAAAACGAGGGGAGCGAAGTCGCTCAGTCCCTGCGCGCAGCCCCCCGGGAGCCGAGCCGTCGCCCTCCGGGCGCTGCGGGAAGCCTGGGCGAGGGCAGCAGGCGGTGGCGGCGGCTCCGCGCCGCTTGCCGGGCTGCCTCCGCGCGCAGCTCCCGCGGCGGCATGGGGACGAGGGGCGCGGGGCCGGGGTGCCGCGCTGCCGCCGCTCCGCCCGCCGCAGCTTTGCAGCGGGAGGCAGGCGGCGAGCGGCGGAGCGGCTCCTCTCGCGGGGTGGGCGGCCCCTCGGTGGGGGCGGGGGGGGAGCCGCGGGCGGGCCCGCACCGGGGGAAGGTGGGCGCCGGGGCCCGCCGCGGGGTGGGGACGGGCTGCGGTCTGGGCCGCGGAGTTGGCGGAAAGTTTGTTCGTGGGACTGGGGCGGACCCAGCGCTTTCCTTCCTTGAAACGCTCAGATGTGCAGCTCTGCCCCTGTGTTTCTCAGACTGGTAACTAAACTACCCTGGCTGTGCTGCGTTTCTTACTTTTCCTTGAAGGATATATGGCACTTCATCAGCACACACACACACAACCAACTGCACCATCATCCTCAGTGCWTTCTTGCATGCTACTGCAGCAGAGACCTGTGTCAAGCCTCCTCATGAGAATATGATTTCCTGTGTCATATTTGAAGGCCACACAGAAAAAGGTGTGTTACCGGGAGAGTCTCAACATGGATGGAGAGGGAATGGCACTAACATAGAAAAAAAGCAGCCACTGCTAACAAAGGGAACCAGGCCTTTGAATATGTGTTCTGTAGATCAGCTGTGAATTTGCCTCTAAAATCCACTAGAGAAGTAGACTTCAATTCCACTGRGGAAAATTAGAATCATTAAATCATTAAAATCTATCTCCTCAGTTCTCTTGTATTAGCAATTCTTCAGTACATAAAATTAAGCCTATTTCTGTTCCAATGAAAAAGGCAACATATTATCGCTGAAGACTGTGATAATTTGYAGCTCCATCACCTATCTGATTCCACTCAGTGCTTTTAGATAAATCTTACTTTCTGTTCTCTAGATAGCCAGTATAGCAGTTACTCTTATTCATGCTACAAAAGCAAAGAACTAAGTCTTTCAAAAYACAAAAGAGTCACAGAAATCAGTATAGATAATCTTAAACCATTAGAATCCATCTGAGCTTTGGCTTGGAGCTTTCAAGTTCCACCATCAAGGCAAGTAAATACATTGAATGGCGCTACTGTCTGGRCTATCTGTACCATCATCAATAGAAAGAATCTGAGTTAACAAACCATTTTTGGCTCTGAATCCTGATTATCAAAAGTGGGAAGAGAGGGAAAAAAGAATCCCACTGCAACTGCTAAAGAATAACCTGTTGGCAACATCTGAGTTGTAGCTTCTAAATGTACTAATAAACATTCAGTTTTGGAAAAGAGCTCAGAACCACACTTTTAGCTGTGGAACTTGTTTTGAAAAAACTTGCCATTTAGTTTAATGAAAACTGGGCAATTTTTGAAAAACTAGCTCAAAGAGCTAGGACTCTTTTGAGTTCTACTGTACCACAAAAAATGTTTCCACGATGCATCTGTGTTCAACAACATGCAATATTTGGTCTCTACTAGTGTATCATTTGATCCTCCGACCTACCCTGGTAAAATTACAGTGTTTAGAGCCAGTGTAAGTACAGTCAAGAAGAAGCTGACTTAGCTGAGTTCTAACTGAATAAAGCAGCAGTCAGTAATACTTTTATCTGTTCAAATGCAACCACAGTGCATCTCCACACATAATTTGATAGCTTATAATGACAGTAGGAAGGAATTATTTTGTCTGAGTAGATGTTATTTTTTGAAGAACYGTCATACAGAAAAGCTTTTACAAATGGTCTGGTGTAGGGCTGAAAACTTCTGAACATGAAGAAAACAGACTTTTTTTTATCCATTCATGGCTAATAATCCTTCAGTCAGATATGTTAACTTAAACTAGCATGAAGTGATACTACTATTATTACTACTACTACTATATTACTCAGGGTGAATTCACTTAAACATTCACTAAAATGCTGTTTTCCACCTCTTATAGTTAAAATAATATCATTCTCATTTTCACCTTCTGACCCTAGTACCTTTGGATAGACATCAGTTTTCTCTCATGTCTCCCCTTCATAGCTCAGAGGCTTTAAAATTGATTAATATTACTACATCACAGAGCTGCTCCATGACTGAGAGAATTATTTTAATACTCCCTAGATATAAAGCAGAAGTTACAGCTGACTTATATTGTGATAGTCCTTTATCCTTTACAGTTAATGTGCTTAATGACATATTCATTCTGAAAATTTACGCAATTAAAATAAATCACATAGTAGAATCAAAGAGCAGTAGAAATCAGCATAACTAGACAGGAGAGGAAAAAAAAAAAGCCAAAGCTCAGATTGTCATGAGCTATGTAGCAAAGGCTTCAGAACTTRGAGTCTGAAATTTGAGGAGACATTTATTTCAGAAAAGATAGGCTAAGGTTTGAGGGCAATTTTTTTGACTGTATTATACATGGGAGAATAAAAATATTAAAGTAACATTTGGAAACAACAGTATTTTAACTGCTAAAATGACCACCATTATCTTCTTATAAATAATTCTTCAGGCAGGCAAATTTCAATATCCCATAGCTGTACTTTGCCATTAGATGTATCAACAGTTCATGAGCTAAAACTACATAYATTTGACAACAAAGCCCACCTAGCTCTATTTTATCAGCTTAACTTATTGCCAAATAATTTGTGGAATCCAGTTGAATCCAGTTAGAAAAAAATCTGGGTTTATGAAAATGAAAAGTGTTAAGAGACAGATTTTTTCATTGCTGTACTTGGTGTGTATGTAGTAGATACAATCAGGGAGTAAGCAGTAAAAAATTGCTTTCCGTGGCAGGAAAGTTGCAGATTCTACGCAGGGCTGGGCGACACTGTTGTAATCTTTATTGTAGCTTAAAGTCTTAGGTTTATTTCAACATGAGACATGTGCTGGAATTTAGATTGACAAGTGGTGCAAATCAGTATAATTTCTCTGAGGTCAATTAAGCAATGTCAGGGTACAGCAGTCGAAGATTTGCCCTGTAATGTATTGCAATGTTACAGTGAGAGGTTCAACATCCCAGCMACGTGAGCTGTGCTTGCACCACTGAACTTGTTTGTTGTTGTCATTGTTTTTGGAAACTTTTCTTTTTGTCTCACAATGACTGAGCAGGGCTTTTATCTCAGCTTCTCTTGTTAAGCAGCCTTATGGAGGTAGGACATAAAACACTGAGCTTGTGTTTATTGAACAAAACATACTCTTTGAAGCTGAAACTGAATTCTTTTATTTGCTGTAGGTCAAAGAAGAAAGGAGTAGACATCACCTTCTTCCTGACGGACATACTTGATGGATGGTTTGCCCTTCTTAGCTGCCTCCAAAGGAACAGAATGATGGAGCCCAAATAATTGAAATATAGTGAAAAGCAGCAGTTTTTAATGCCTTCTGTTGGAGCTAGATTAACACTCGTTTGTATCACTTGACAGAGAATTAAGAATAAATGTCTGCAGATGAATTAGGACCTTATTTAACTTCCAGTAAAAAAGGAGGTGTTTTTAAAAAGGTGACGAACTGCATTCAATTTTATGATGCAGAAAAACAAACTGATAACTTCTAGAAATAATACCTGAGTGCTGTTGTGACTTGTTCTCTACTTCTCTTCAGACCCTGGGTATTTTTATTGGGAGAGTATACTGATTTTAGTGCCATTGTCAGTGTTTCCTTTATTTGCTTTTGATAGTTCATGTGTTTGTATTTGTCAGGGCCCTGAGGGCACCAGTAGGCCTCAACRGTCCTGACTGGCCTTCCCCAGGGCTCCTTCACTTCCCTGCCTGTAGCCGAGGAGCCCCATTTCAGCTCAGCCTGTGGCCACCRGTGCCTGCCTCCACAACGTTAGGGTACTGGTCTTCAGCTCAGCCACAGCCATTCCTGGCCTTGGACCCAGTTAGGGCAGACTGTAGCCTCTAGCCTAACTTCCCAGCTTGAACTCAGACATGCCTCATCACTGTGAACTTGCCTGATGATCTGTACTCCTGGTAAACCTGACCATGATCTCTGAATTTTCCCTGCTCACCTTTCTTGGATGCTATGGGACTACCCTGGCTGGAGAGGTCTCAGCCCTGCCAGCTGTGTTATCGTGCTCATCACCTGGCTCCCTGTCCCTTAGGGAGCATCTGTCCCTTGCTGCTCCCTGACAGTATTGTAGTGCCCAACAAGTTCACCAGCTAATTTGAGTAAGTGATAGTTAATAAGATGTCAAGCAACATGAGGGTCAACAGGGTAGGAGGGAGAGCAATAATAGTCCAAGACTCACTGAGGTATGCAGAAAACAGGCAATGGAAGGAAGGGATCTCATAGATCTTACTACTACTCTACCTAAGCCTTCATGAGCCATCTGTTGGCACAGACAAAACATGTCTAGTGCAAACAAACAAACTAGCAAACATGTTTGCTAGTGCATACAAGGACGTCACACAACTGTCACTACTTCCAGTGTGTTTGGGTATCTCTGCATGGATGGCTGCAGCCAGTCAGGAGCCCATTGGCTGTGGATGCAGGCCAGCTCCAGGCTGGCATTGTGTAGCAGTGTTAGACTGTTAGACTGATGSTGTATCTGCCTTTCTGCAGAGTCTACTTGCTTGAGCACGGTGCTACACTAACTGTGGCACAYCGCATCACTGGCTCACATCCAATGACCTTTGAGCAGAGGCCAAAGAAACGTTCACCTACCCTGATGCAGGTAGACAAAGCTATTTGGCTTCCCCTGAACTCATTCTAGGCCGTTTGTACCTCACTCATCTGAAGAGTGATCTCTGTGAAAAKCTGGAGGTCAAATTCATTCCTCTTGTGATGTTGAGAGACACTGCACTACTTTACCTTTGTGTTCTAAGTGACAAAGCAAAAGGGCAGTAAACAATGTGACAGCTGAAAGTGCTAACAAGTGAAAGTATTTTAAAATATACTGTGATGAGAAGGATGAACAAAGTAATCTATAGTGAGAGATACCTTTAGAAGTATTCTATTTCCTCTGGTTCGTACAYCCTCTTTGTTTCTTTCGTTCTGTTCCTATTTTCCCAGTGAAATGGTGTGAAGAGGAAGAAGTCATACACAAGATAATTCTGTAAGATTGCTGATAACCTATCATTATTGCTAACCCAGCAATAATATTGAAACAGTTGTCTGGCATTTTATATGTTAAATCTACACCTACATAACAAATCCACTTCTTTATGTTGTCAGATAAAGGACTTATCAAAGAAAGAAAACAATTCCCTCTTTTCAAAATAAAATATTCCATTATTACTGAAATAAAAGAGGTGATGTGAACTCTRTGTCATTTGCTTTCCTTCCTTAGCCAAGAATTCAAGGTTATTAAGATACCCCCCCCCCAAAAAAAAGAAAAAAAGCAAAATGAGAATGTAAGAAGATCTATAGCAGTCTTCAATAAACTCTCTCTACATGCTTCTCCTTCACTTCACTGAGGTGTCTGTGGTTCATACTGCATTATTTGGCATTGCAAATCATGAAAAGTTCACCCACTTCCTCCGTCTTAACCTACTCAGCGACTGTTGTTCTTTTCATACTGAAGAACAACATTTCAAATTGAAGAACAAATTCTGTCCTTGTAAGTCTGCTGCCAATCCACTGCTCAACTGTGCAGGTTTCTTCTGCCAATGAAACAGCCAAACGCTTAACTCTTAGTAGGCTTCCCTTCAAGATCCATGTCCTGCTGACACCTCTCTGATATATGCCTGAAATATACTGTAGTCTGCAGTCACTTCACATTACCTGCCTAATAAGCACATATGACTCTCAAACCACTGAATTCTGCCTCCTATTAGCACAGACTATCCTGACATATAATCTTTTTCATAAACTTATGAAAGTCCTTTGCAAAACTAATTAGAATTCTTTCCTCTCTACTTTCATTGGAGAGCTATTCCAGCATATTACATCTCTGGTAATTAGAAACCTTTTTCCAGATCTCATTTTTTATCTGCTTTTGCAAATTCTCTTCTTGACTTAAACAAGTCCTTTTCCTACCCCTTTTGGTTTACTTGCACACATATTTATTGTGAGAATCACTTCAGAACCATTGGATTTTACGTGCCTGAAGACAAGCCTGAAATCCTGAAGTAGAGGTCCAGAAGCATTACCACGKAATTTATTTACTGCAACACTGATTGCTGCTATTCTGAACTAGGTTTTGAATAATTGGTGCCACCTAATTATAATGATGCTCTATAATAATGATGCTCTAATGAGCATAAATGCTGAAGCAGTAACTCTGAGAAATCATGAGAAGTGTACTGCTCTGTGTATAGAGATTGCTATAGGCCACAGGCTTGTTATTGCCATTTGCAAGAACTGACTGAATGAGACCAAACCAATGGTTATTTTTAGAGGATAGCAATGAACAGCTTTTTGTTTCACTTATATATAGCCTTATAGAATGAACAGATGTAATTGTTTTGTATATGAGCTTTGTAAATAGCATAACAGAATGTAAGCAAAGAGAAAAGGCTAGATATTTTCCTAATGCTCAGCATGTCAGGACAGGTAAGATTAWTTTAGATTATGCTTTTCCATATCTTGTTAAGCTTAAAATTTTTGTGTTAGTGCAGCATTAGGTAAGCCTGCATGATATGCATGATATGAAATACTAAATAATATCTAGGGGACCAGAATATTAGCAATCAGAGTTTCTATACAATGTGCTATTTGTATATTGGTGTAGCACACATCACAAGCATATATTTAGTATTACAAGGCCACAAACAAACAATTTATATGAGCATGGGACAAAGAGCAAGCGGAAGGCCACTTTGCTTCCTAACCTCACTTTACTTATCTACATGTTTACTTGTAAAATGTGGCAGTTATAAGAGCAGTCTGAGTTCAGACAAACTACAGATCCCATTACTCCTCCACTTCATTATACAACTTCAGTGTCCTTCTAGGAAAGTCTCTGTCTTCCTGATGTCATTAGAAAAGCTTAAATAATATTATGATGAATAATATACTAAGCAGACATAGCAWAATTCCAGGCTTTCTCCTATGGTGTATCCCAAATAACATTTAGAGGCCATGCCATATTTAGGAGTGAGTTTACCTCTAACAATGCAGAGGTAAGTTTGAGTTTAAAGTACTATCTGAATTTATTTAAAAAATAATTTTGAAAAAAAAAAAAGATAAAAAAGTAGTTACATTAAAAAAGCCATAATGTTTCTTGTTTATTACTACCTCTTCAAGGAAAAGCTATATAACTCATAGACTTCTACATCTCCTGTATCTAGACTATTCAGGTTTTTAACATTTATTTTTACAGACTTACATGTAGAACAGCCAAGTCCTACAGTGCTCCCATTAAATCCAGATGCAGGGAATTGGCCCTGCTTTTGTGATTGTTTCTTTTATAAACCCCTATTTCAGAGTTCAGAATCTGGTTATAAAAAATGTTTCCAGAATGTAATTTGGCATCTAAGATCCCAGACAAGGGACATTTATTACTAGTTTGTTTTAAATGTGGCTTTTTGAACTTACAGATGTGCCCCAAAAGTTTTATCAGTGCTTTCAGATGTTTTAAAATACTGTTGAGTAGCAAAGGGAAATCATCACACTGATGTGAAAAGACAGAATCATCTTTATCTAGAAAAAGCCGTAAAGGACCATAGTGGCCATTTAACTTTTTTCTAAATAATACGAATATAGTTACTTCATAACAAGCTTGCACTAAGGATGAATTGCAGCCTTGCAATGCTTAAGTGAACACGTTTTCCTCCAGTAGAGATAAGAGAATYCGACTCCCTTAAACATATCAACTACATTGTAACTATAAATTGCTTATTCTGTCTATAGGGTGGAATATTGGCTTCTGTCTTTTTGTGCTCATTACAGATAAACTGAGCCAACCTCAACAGGCTTCTCTTGTGTCAGCTTGCTTGAGGACTGCATGGAAGAACAATTTCCCTGGCACTCAGGGAGTGTGAAAATTTCATTGAATGCTCTGCCCAAGATCCTTTAGGTATTGCACAGCTTAATCAACCCAGGGGCATTGCATTGGCTCTTTGACAAAAGTCCAGAATTAGACATACACACCATAAAGGTGTTTAATCTGTTTAATCCCAGTCACTCTTCTTTATGGCAGTAGTTGAGTAAGGTGAGTCAGGGAGATGATGAAGCTCCCTTGGCATGCTGAATTGCTTCCTCCTGGCATGTACTAGGTTGCACCTGGAGGAAAGGAGTTTTCAGGTATTGCTACATTTCATCACCTATAGCAACTGACAAAAAAAATAGAAAAATGCTTTTAGACCACCTTTCTGAGGCCTGACAATATTTATTTCTGGCTCTTGAATTTGCATCTAGAAGAAAATGTCTCCTAGTCACAACTGCTAATGAAATAGTTGAGAGTGCAATGTGTGTAAAGAGCAATTCTGCATGGAAAAATAGGCAAATGCCATTAATTGTCCCCAAAAAGCAATACTGTTAAAGGCAAAGACTGGGGAGATCAATAAACGAAGTTAAGATTCCACATATCACAAAACAAGAGCAAATATGGACTTCCTTCATTAATTCTGAAAATATGAACTTCACAGGAATAGCATGAAATAAAGGATATATAGTCCTCCTACTTTACTTCCTACTGTCGCTAAAGGGGCTTATAGAGGTTCAGTTGCACTTTGAACTATAGAATTCATTGGTCTTCAGCCCTTTACACTACAGTGAATGTAAAGTAGATACAGTAAGAAGGTAGTGCATTACAGTGCAATTACTGGGAATTGTTTTAATGTAAGTAGTAAACTTGATGAAAACCCCAAGTTTATAGACCTTGATCAGGCAAAAAGGCAAAAGAAAAGTGTCAGTAAAAAAGATAGTGAACAAAGAAAACACAAAATAAACGGCGTGTACAACCTGAGTACATTTTCTTACTATTTTAACCCCAGCAAATGAGAAAAAGACCATAGGAAGGCAGGATAAGAGCTATAGAGAAGCAGGACATTGAGTGTCTGTTTGATTTTGAGTTGTAGCGTGAGCATTCAGAATTGCCTCAAAATTTTTAAAAGGAATATTGCTTCACTGGAAGATGCTGGTTCATTGAAACTGCTTATAGGAGTGTGGACAGGTCTGATAGTTGAAAACGCTATCCCTTGCTCCTTAGCAGAGCTTTCTCTCCAAGCTTCAGGATCATCAGTAGACCACCTGGAGGGATATTTCTGAGCTAAGAACATGGAAGTCTTGAGAGACCCAGTCTCCCCAACCTTCTTGGCTTCTAGTAGCTCACTTGGTAATGTGCCAGGCTCTTTAATTCTCGGGTTTCTCAGAACAATTAGGACTCCCAGCTCCCCCAGGGTCCATGGCAGCCTACCTGGAATACGAAGTCTAATATAAATTGGAAATGAAAAAAAATATTAAAAAAGCAATATGTTTCCTGGACCTGGTAATACATTTCCCTCTCCTGTCAAGTACCAATTTTTTGTTTAATAGATCCGTATTCAGCTCTTATAAAGCCAGTGTTTGCAGATTATGTCAGCTTTAGTTTGAACCTCTCTGTTTGGTCCCTATTAGTTGACTCTCTATCCTGAAACAAGACCAAAACTTTCAGTTTAGATGAATGAGTTTAATCCTGTCAAGTGGGTTATAAAAAGGAACTAAAAAGACATTCTCTGTTACACTTAGAACACTGAAATATTTTTATGATGATATGGAAAAGATCACTCGTACCATATTTTCAGGTCCTCATCATATGACGGAGCTGTGTGCAGCAGTAGCTACTGCAGYTGAGTCTTTACTAACAGACGGCCTTGAGAAAAAAAGCCAAAATCAACCCCCTTCCCAAATAATTAAGAGCTGTAATTAAGATTAAGCATTGTAAATGTACTCTGTAACCCTTTTACTTTAAACAGTACCCATTGCAGAATCCAACAAATGCTGTACTTTAGAAAGCCAAACCTGACTGGTATCACTGCTTGCTATTATGTATTACTCAGAATGTAAGAAGCTTGAATGTTTTCACTTTTTTTTTTTTTTTTTTTTTTTTAACTCCCATAGATCTTTCAGCATTTGCTGGTGAAATCTTGTCCCCATTAAAGTCAGCAAAAGTTTAATTATGACTTCAGCTGTAATAGCCGTGATCTCTCCATTTTCAGTAGGGCTTTGTGGCAGTTATGACAGAGTAGCTTCCATGTTCTGTTTTGTGTAATGCTTTCCCCTTTCCAAAAAGGAACATGATTCAGATCTAATTGGCAAGATTAAACTTGTCAACAGATCCATGTTTGTGATAGATGTGTTTGATGATCTTCTCCCTATGGATCTTTTCTCCTCTGTTGCTTAATGTTAGTGTTCTCATGTGTGTAATGCACTCAGTGATTAAACTCAGCATTTAATACAATCTGTATAATACAATTGATCAAATGGATTCAGTCCAGCCAGCCCCTTTTATTTTTAACTCATTTTTTTTCTAGTTAGGTACATATTCTTTTTTTTAAGGAATTGTATGCTATCTGAGAGAAATTTAGGGAATGGGGAAGCGTAGGGGAGRAAGTTCCTTTCAAACACAGACAGAGGAAAACGACAAATGTCAAAAGGTACAGCTGAGATTTTTTAACATTTAAGGCTTTTGGTCAAGGCAATGGCAACACAGGAAAGATGAATAGTCCATAAATTTAATGAAAACCAAATATAAGCTGAATATCATGAATTGTGAAGTTCAAGGATGTCACTGTGTATTTACTAGACCTTGTTGAAATCTGTAGAAGAACTGAATCAGCTTTTGACATAGGTCAAATAGCTACTTTGTGAGGGTTTCCTGTTGGTTGATGTGATGCTGGAATTTTACATTCTTTCCTCCACAGTTTATACTTCTGCTAGCACTTGGGCCATGCTGTAAAATCTGTAAATTTCTTTTCAGATGCAGACTGACCTCCCTTGCAAACCTTACAGTGCAAATCTACCTTCATGCACCGTCTTAGGCTGTGCTCCAGTGCACTGCTGACCGGTGGTAGGTACAGGGGACCTACACATGCTTGCACCTTAGTGTTGGGTCAAGATCTTGTAGTCTGAGTACACTGGATCTGGGACTGGCTGGCCATGACACTATTACACTCTCACATTTCCAGGGCTTGCTTCTTCTTAACCGCAACCTGGGGGCTCTGAGCACAGTGGAGTGTCACTAAGAAAAGTGTTTGGAAATTAGTGGATCCCAAGCCTTTGTAGAGTTACCTTCAAATGGAAAACTTCTTTTCATCTAACCATACAGATAAAGACCTGTGGTCCAGTKGCAATTAGATGATAGTTGTAGCAAAAATCTATATTATATGCAAAACAAAATATTCTTTTTTATTTAAATAAGTTAGCCACCACGCTGTATGCCCTACTTTAGATTAAGACTGGTCTCTGTAATTACACAGAACTGCATGGAAGATACAAAGAAAGCAAAAGCAATTATCTCACAGAAAGGAGTAGAGGAATGTAACAGAATAGTAAGGGAAATTGCTTAAAATACATTTTTGATAAAATAACGTCTTCACTCAAGTATCAGAAGTTAATGAACCAGAAATTAATTATTTACAAAGCAAACAATCATCTAAGAAATGTATGATGTCATTCCTTGATCATCAGCTAGCGAGTTAGATTATCTGGATTGGATAAATAAAGATGTGGGATTACACACCGCTTTCTTCCAAGATATATGAACTCCATGTGTTATAACTTTCTTAAGAACTGCATTGTGGTTAGGCCACTTTGTGTTTTTTCAGTATGCTTGTGAAGAAAGACTAATCTCACAAAGAAAAAGCAGTTCTTTAGAATGCAATCTGGATTTTATTAGGCAAACATTACTACTATTTCCTGACATTGTTACTTTTGCAATATAACGTTTACACCAATTTATAAGCAGTAGTGTGACACAACATCCTGAAATGCCCTCAGAATAATTTTGTAGACCGCATTTACAGACACTTCCAATTTAAATGCAATAATTACATAGGGAAACACGTGTAAATAAGGACCTGGTTCTGTATCCAGTGAAGTTAGTAACACAGTTTGCAGCCACTTCAGTAGGTCAGATTCACAGTCAGGAATTTGCCAATATTTTATCTGGAAAAGTGCAATTATAGAAATGTATTTCATATGAAGGCAATTAACTGGATAATTTAGGTATTACAACAAATGGACAGGAAAAGGTATATCAAGATTATATTTGAAATAAACATAATCTGTGAACAAATCCTGTCAACTCAGCTACTGAAATAATTCATTCTTTAAAAAAATAGCGTCAAATGCTTAAAACTTTGAGGAAGTTCAGAGTTGGAGAAAATAGTTTAGAACTGACCTTATACTCTTAATCTATGTCACTRTTTTTTACGCCTTGAGAAAAGCCCATATTAACTTCAGTGAACTTTGGGTCAGGGCTTTAAATAAGGACAAGGGTTTTTGTGCAATTTTCCCTCTTCAAACCCACATTGGACAATCCTGTGTGAAAACTGCATAATATGATTTGCCACAGATGGAAAACTTTAGAGAAATCAAGAAAATAATAACAAAATCCCAGAATATCTGAAATAGCTAAAACTAAAGATTAGACTATGTCCACTTCTCTCCCCTTGCCTTGCCCTCTTTTTCTGTCTTCTCCTCCCCTTCTCATTTCCTCTTCTCCTTCCCATTTTATTCTGTTGCTGTGTGTATATTTAGATAGGCCCTTGAAAATCTGCCCCTTTCTTCCTTTGTAGACATTGCAGTGATGTTCACACCATTTACTTTACTTTTCAGTTTAGCCACTATTGTTAGTGTCATGTCTTTCTAGCTGATACTTAGGTACAAGGAGCACCACAAAACAGTGACAGTGATTATCTGCAAAGCTAGGGGCTTTCAAAAGTGGAATGTGAAAATAGATTGAAAAGCAGAGAGTGCCAAACTCCTCTAATATCATTCAGTTATATTAAGCATATGGTGGTGGCATTTCTGCCAAATGTCTTCCTAGAAGGAAGAGTCTGTCTGAGATGAAAGTCCAGAATGGTTGCGACAGGATCAGACCTTAAACCTTATCTACTGCAAGATACATTTTTTTGGAAGAGTAGGGGAAAAGGGGGATTATTTATATTAATCTGTTTGTGAGAAATGGGCATCATGCAAGATTTTGTGTGGTTTTAATGAGAAGCAGGTTTTGGTGTCATCATTTCTCTGAGCCTTGGGCTTGTGGCAGCACTGACTCTCTTGAGGCTTCTGGTCTCAGCGTAGTGTCTAAATTTTTATTGGCCTGGTGACCTGGCTAGGTAATTATTTTGAAACATGGGTCTGCCAATCAAAGCAAATTGGTTACAGCCACGTTTTGCTGCAGAGCATGTTCTCCTTTCTTCCCTTCCCAGTGAGGTATATTTATTTCACATACAGCATATCTGCATGAGCAGCTGGAGGCAGTTATGCATCTGTTTCACCCATGCGCTTGGAAAGCCAGACACAAGCAGCTTGGATTTAAAAGTCAACACACATGTTAGCTCAGGCCCAGCATTATACTAAAACAGTTTTCAAACATATATAGCTATGTTAAAGACTGGCCAATCTAGGCAAATGTTGCCTATGTGGGCACGGTTATAGCCTCTCTGACACAAATTACTTTTGTGGAGTGGGGATCTCCTCGAACAAAACTACCTGATCAGAGAGGAGCATTTGTATTAATTTTGATCTCTTTTCKGGGCATAAAATGCAGCTCTAACAAATTGCTGCTTTCTTCTTTGCTTTTTCCATTTCTACTTGCCCTTCTTTCTAAGTCTGACCTTAGTTCTTGGTACATTTTCATTGAACAAAAGGACATGTTGCAGAGATGGTCTRTACCTTTTGGACTCACCTAGAAGGAAAGGGGCTGTGGGCCTCACACAATACAGCATTCTCAGATTCTTTGGCATGCTGATTGTGCAAATATTATTACTTAATTAAGTGAAGTTAATGTTCTGTAAAAGATTTTAGGCCATTTTATGGAAAAGTGTACACACTTGGCAATCACTATGCTCAAAATTGTTGATATTTTATTTGCAGTATCTTAAAATAATCCTATCACTTGCCCTGAAGATTATTATACTCAGGAAAATAAATAAATGTAGAAAAATTTGTAAACAAAGTTTAAACTGCATTTTAAATTTGTTATAAACTTCTGAAAATAGGCTCTATAATAGAAAGCATGGCACAATCTTTTCCATCTTTTCATAACTAATAAAGATTTTTTTGGACTATCCAAAACTGGCATAAAACACATGAACCTAATAAAAATGTTATTAGATTTATTTGCCTTGTATGCTGTTCACTTACAAATCTATTGCAACTAGCAGGTTGAGGGGCTCTTTGTTTCTGAACAGATGCAGCATTGGGCTGGATGACTCAGTCTGAAATTTATAAAGAAAAGCATCATTTTCAGCTAGAGAGTCTTAACAGAAGTAGGGTATGATCAAGCCTAAATATGAGACTAAAAGAATTCTCCGTCTCTCAGTTCACTGCTATATTGTATATTATTCACAGATCAGTTACATTTTTAAAATAACTAGCTAGTTCCTGCAGAAGAAATACAACTGCCAGAAGCAGCAGTGACTCAGCATTTTGAATGTTTTTTTTCCTAAATAATTGTTTCTAAGGTTGTACAAAATCTAGAAATAACAAACCTGCGGATCCACCCCTGTTGGTTAATTAGCAGGGAGTTTAACCCTGTACACTACTGGTGGCAAAGAAACCTCCCTTGTTATGTGCAAAACTGTAATACTGTAGGTATTAAAATCTTGACTACTTTATGTCTACTTACATTAATTCAGAGCTGCATATGAAACCTAAGGGACTTTCATGAGAGAAGCAGTGAAGAGATGAGTAGTGAATAAAATATACTCATTTGAAAAATAATAATTTTAAAAAACATTTTTGCAATACAGTGTTGTAAGATAGGCAGAAACCATTGCATAGCAATTAAATTAAATATTCCCCCTGTATATAATCTGAAGTATTTTTACTTACGATAGTTTATAATAACTATATGAATTTCTTATAGTTCTGCAGGGCTTAGACATTCATTCATAGAGAACTGCTAGTTAAGACATTAGTAACGGAAAGACAGCATTTATTCAGAACTCAATATAGAATATTTTGCTGTTTCCTTTGAGTTGTCTTTGCTGATTGTCCTTGCTCTAATACATCATTTGCTTTTTCTTCCTATTTCTTTCCCTATATACATCTATGTATGTATATATGGGAATAGAAATTTATATCTATATTTCACATTTTATGTAAAATCTGTAATTTTCAACATGACACCCATATATTATATGTGAAGCAAGACTGCCAAATAGGCAACATAAATATTTTCACAGAAGGGCAGAGTGCGTAGGAGTATAAAGATTATGTCACTCATATTTTCCCTAAGGTGACTGTAACTAACAACTCTCTATATTTTTTTTTWAAATGACTTTCAAAACACAGCAATATTTACTTAGGTTAGATAACTTGTCAAATGAATCATCTCTACACTCTGCTCTGTATCTGAAGGTGTTTCCCTGCAYTTACAGTTGGAACTTGATTCTCATTTTGTACTCTTGTTCTGAATAAAATTACGAATTTCTTACACATTTATGAAATACACAGGCCATTATAGATAATTCACACACAAAGAATGCTCAGAATGGCTGCACRTCTCAAAATTTCAAGCACTTAAGAGAGACTTTCCTGGAAGGTTTTTCCATCAGATGGGAATTTACCCTATCCTCTTGCCCCCTCTTTTGTTTTACCTGCTATTTAATGCTCTAATCAGAATTAAAAAATTGGTCTTCTGTTTTTCTGACCTTGTTCTGTTTTTATTCTCTCCAAATAGAAGCACTGAAAGCATAAAATATCCTGTATGACAGGTAACCAAAAACTCAGCATTCAGAACTTTTTTTTATTTATAAACCATATGAAGGCAATTCAGAAGATTCAGTTCTTCTCTTTTGAATAAAATAACATACATATTAGGATAGATTGCTTCAGGGCACGGAATAGGATATCTAGCACCAAAAGCTTTTGAAACCGGAAAGTGTATTTGGCTTACAGTTGAATTGATGATTACATGAAATGCCCTCCCAAAGTCCTTTCTGGCTATATTTTCTCTGTTTTTTGGTTCTGGAAGAGTGGCCATTCCTATTTAAGAAAGAGAGGAAGAGAGGGCCTAGCAGCCTTATATCTAGGCACTAGAGGTTTATGCCCAATGCCCACTTTACTTTGCGGAGCTGAAAATAGAATTCTGTGATTAAATCAACATTTCTAATCATTAAAGTATGTTGAAAAAGGAAAAGATGAGCAACTCATGCATTTCCTTATCTCAGAAGATATATAGTACCTCTATACTGAGAGAAGTGAGGAAAGGACTTTTCTTCATCTTACATACTTTAATCTTACGTGCAAGGGTTGACGCTTACTGTACATCYGACCCATTTAAGACAAACAAAATCAGGCAAAACTGGAAATCAAATAGAAAGAAGATTAGTCCTAATCAATTCAGTCTTGAAAATAAATATGCTCAAGTCAGGAGAATTAAAAAATCCTAACRGATTCATCCAGTGACTGCAAGAGTAGAACTGAGGAAAACTGATTCCTCATAGATTTGTGTTTTACATTCTTTGTATTTTCCAGTATGATTCATCTACTGCTCTTCATAGTGTGATTCATTTACTACTTGTATACATTCTCTCTTTTTCCATGCCTCCATAACATGATCACCTCTTATCTTCCATTCTCCCCTGCTTCTCCTAGCACTTGCAACACTACACCCAGCTTCCTTGTACAACCCCAGTAGCCACTGCAGCAATAGCATCAGTTTTATACCATAACCCCTAAATATCTTTCTTTGGCTCCCTAGCTGAGCAGCAGGCAGCATGCAGAGCTAGTAGTTTAGACATGCATGTTCCCAACTGGCCAGGCAGCCAATACTTCTACGCTGCATGGTGGACCAAAGGAGAATCCTCTGCTTTTCTCTAAGTGAGCACATGGATGGGGCGCTCCCTTCTAACCAGCTGATTTTGGTGAAAAATGTAAGAACTTATTCTCACCTGTGTTCTCCACTTCTTTGTGAGATAGATATATTTGAAATGGTTGAAGGAGTTCATGGRTTACTGGAGAAGGGGAAAAGAGAGAAGGCAGGGAACAGTCAGATGGATGTACAGATGGTGATTATGTAAGTCTTACTTTCTGAGAGAACTAGATGGAAGAAATTACTTACGATCATTTCCATTTATACTTGGATAAGAAAAGATGCTCAGAACCATTTAGCATTTTTCAGGAGAAAAAAAAAATTATCTTCTTCTGGCAAGAATATTCTTCCCATTTTGCATCTGGAATAGAAAGGATTCAGAATAAATTGTCTGGTCTCTTAATTTATCGTTACTGTTCAAAGTTTTCTTTGGTGTATAAAATTTTTGAAACCTTTTAACAAGTCCAAGTGTGAAAACAAAGAGAGAGAAAGCTCACAGGCAGCCAAACTTAAGCATGATAGAGAAAATCTCTTTAAGGGTTTTGCTATATTACAGAACTTTTGCTCAATAAAAATAACCATAACCAGAGAAGTTAGTTTCTGGATATATTCCCTTTGTGCAAAGTAAGTCTATAAACACCAAACAAGTAAACCAAAAAAAAAAAACAAAAAACAAAAAACAAAAAACAAAAAAACCCCAAACAAACAAAAAACACAACCCAGAACAAAATAACAGCCTAGCAGATGATCACTGTCTCTCCCTGCACTTGGAGCAGCCTTTTAGTGTTCAAGTTTAACTGGGCCCAGCTGTACCTGGCGGCTTCAGTGACCAGTGCCACAGCTCTAGTTACGAACTCTTGAGAACCATCTGGCGCATTAACACTGAAAAGCCATGCCRTCCTCTGTGTGCCATTGCTATAGCACAATGCATTATTTTTAGTAATAATGCAGTTCTCCATTGCTATGGAGAACTGCAGGATCTGTACACAATATCAAACTATTAAATATTACTAAAGTGCAACATCCTGTGGTCAAAACAGAAATATTGGCGTTGAAATTTTAAAATCTCAGGATAATCATCATCTGTCCTTTTTCCATTGTCTGGAAACTACATTTGCTTGAAATAGATTTATTTATCTGGTAATGTTAGGAAACTATTGAAATTCACTTTTATCACACCTATTTTAACAAGAAACTTTTTGGAAATACATAAGTAGGAATATTTAAGATCCAAATTAACATTTTATCATTGAGAAATTTGTTTTTGCTTTGTTTTGATTTGGTTTGGTTTTGGTGACATTGAATAATTATATGATTTGGTATAACTTTGACAAACTATCCCAAAGGGCACATTAAACTCCTTTTATAGCCAATTACTACATCTGCCTTTTCTGAAATTCAGTGCTTTCTTGTCTGCTGTGCTCCCTTTTGCCGTATTTTTTCTGTTTGGATTGTTTTTGTTACTGTTACTTTATTCTTCAACTGGAATTAAATTCAAATTGATTTTACTATTGCCAAAGCACCATTAATGTTGCTTTAGAATTTTAAGAACTCTGGACATTAAATATAACTTCACTTCCCTCGATGAAAGACGTTGCCAATCAATTCACATCTGACTTTCCTGCACACCCAGCACAACAAATGACAGCAAGGAGGTGGAAAACAAAGACCTTTTTATATATATTGAAATTTCTTTCCCTATGATTAGCTGTGCAGGATTTTATATCTTTTCCAGCAGTGCTGGTTATTGTTGATTACACAATTCGTGCCTTTACTTACGATTTTAATGAACTGTAGGATAGATAGAAACCACCTCACATTACCAAGTGAGGTCATGCACATAGCTGAAATAGAGATCAGGACCTTTAAGAAAAGAAAAAAAGAAAAGAAAGTATTCATCATTCAGATGTCTATTAATGGTTTGCCTCTGCTTCCTTGGACTACTTGAGCACCAGAGTACGTTTCTGACCAGTAGAGGGTACTAGTGCCTGACACAGGAGTCAGTAAGTTGGGCCAAAGATGGCTGCGTTAGGAGTTTGGGTTAAAATCTTTGAAAGAGCACTGGTCTTAATGTAATGAGACTTAATAAGATATCTTTAACCAGTTTACACTGTTTTCTTCATTTATTGATAAGATCTATCATCGTCAATGAATGAGTTCTAACTTAAAGGTAGGTTATTGTGACACACTTTAGTAGACTAACATACATCAGACACAAGGGTTTCATCCTGGTACATCAATATTTTTGAGAAGGATTTTCAGAAAAAGGGGAGCTTTGGAAACATGTAATCACAATACCATTAATGTTTGTACGATAGCATTTTTTCTTTCCAAAATGAAGGGTGTATCTATAACAACAGTGTCATGGAATTAGAGTTATTATTGGCAGGGATCGGTAGCCCAGGTGGAATGTCAGATTAACATGGTCATATTACTTTTTTCAGAACTACCTAGGTTATCTCCACACTRTGTACAGTTCCTCAAGTTTGACCTCTAATTCATACCTAGATACTTCACCTTCTGATTTTTGGAGTTGCTGAGCCATCGTCTCCTACTGACAACAATGGGAGCTGTGTTATCTAAATATTTATTTATAACTCCCCTTTGACCTTGTTCCCGGATCTTTGCCCAATAATCCCATGTGCTGGATCTTTTTCAGTGTTCTACCTCCTGAGCACATTTGAACAGCTGCTATTCATTAAAAGAAAGAAAGAAAAAAAAAACCCTACGACCTCAATCTGCGAGGGATAGCGTTCCTTCTTTTCTTTCCAAATGAATGATTTCCCTAAAATATATATATGTCTGGCCCAGGCCCAGGGCTAGTAATAAGTTTTCTATGCGTAGAGATAATATGGCCTTAAGATCCAATATCCTTTGCCCTACAGGGTGAGAAAAGGGAGCTTTATCCTGTTTATACAATGGCATATACAGAATTCAATAGATTTGATGGCAGAGCTGGAAGGGACTTTAACYGTTTCCATGTAATTTTGTACTTATTAAAATGTTCCTCTACATAACTTTGTCAAGTATTTTTCGTATAGTAGTTTTGCTTTTCACCTTTGGAGCTCTGCATTGCTAGAYTGTAGGTGATTGATTCAGATGTAACTTATATAAGCTTAACATTGGTATAACTAACTTCACTTTTGTTAAAACAAAAGAACTGTACTCTTTAGGAGCTCAGCAAACTGGCTTTTCATAAAGGAATAAAGGGAAAAAAGAGTCTTATAAGAATTATCAAAAAAATCCCAATCGCCCAATAGCTAAGTTTATGTAATATTATGTTATGGATAAAAACATGGGGGTGGAAGGCAGGATTTTTGTGTTCATGTGATTTTTATTAGTCTTTTACGGACATTTATTATGGCTTTGCAAGTGAAGGTTAAGACATTAACTGCTGTCCAACTCAATAGCTTTCAAAACTTCATGRACAGCAAGACTCTTGTGCCGACCAAGATTCCTTAGGGTACCTGAGACACTCAGAAGGACTTGGCAGATATGACATGGGATCCATAAAATATCAGTGCCCTGTTAGAACTGTATCTGAAGGCTATGCAGAATTTTTTATGACATCTTGAATGGCTCTAGACATCTGTATTTATACATCTGAATAGATTTGTGCACCTGAAGAGAATTTCTAAATTAAAAAAAAAAAAAAAAAAAAAAAAAACTATTTTAAAGTGTCTTTTAAGGTTACCATATCAGGACTTTGGAAGACAAAAATGTACATAATTTTAATGACTAATGGCAGAGAGTTGGTTTTCCGTAACTTGATAGCCACACTATCTTTAAATACAGTTCAGAGCATTTAGTCCCTTTGAAATGAAGGGCCTAGGTCTGTTGTATTTATGTCAGTATGTGACAAAGCCCTGAATTAGGTCTAAGCTTATAATATTCTAATGACTTACTAAACCCTGAAAAATCTTTCTGTCATAATGTTTCTTTAGAAGAAATAGAAATTTTTACTGAAGGTAATAAGATGATAAGAGAAATAAGGAAGGTAGATGAGAAAAAAAGTAATGAGGAGACATGTTTGAAATTGATTATGACAAATGGCAAGCAGCCATTCGTTGGCTTCTTTTCACGGCTTGGAAGAAGTATAGCAAAAGCAAGCCAGTTCCTTTAATTTTTTTTTTTTTTTTTTTTTTTTAGCGCAGCCTGAGAGCATTTTTTCCATGCCTTGCAATTTTTCCCTCTTCTCTTCCCAACTGCTTACCATCTGGGAATTTGTGGTTGTGAATGGCTAAAACTTAATATTTAAAAATATACATAAATTTCATTTGAAATTAGCATTTTTGGTAAAGTGACTAGATTCCACTTTTGGGTGGAATGTAATGAGATGAATATGTGCAGTGGTTGGCTCTGGAAAGTTGGCTTTGCACTTTGAAAGATATTTAGRAATTTTGATGAGCTCTAGAGTTTTGATTTTATTGCCAATGATTAAGTTATAATTAACATAATGAAAAACAAAATAAATCCTTTAAACACTTTTTTCTATAACTTATTTTAAATTAATGCTTTTACGGTATGCATCGTGGGATTTGTAATGGGATKCTGAATATCTTACCTCTAAGGCTATGGGGTCTGACATCACTGTTGTGATATTAGTGTAGTATAGGCACAGTTGAAGGAGCTTTGATGAGTTGGAATAGACAGAGGCAACATAAGTAAACTACTGTGATACTAKCCCTGATACTTAGCTTTTATAGTAACATAGAGTCCTGGGGTTGGGACTAGGCTTGCAGTTCCAGAGCTGGATAATTAATAAATATCTTGAGTGTGTTTACACTGCACAATAGTTGCAGCAGTGTCTGATCTTCAGATATATCTTAAATTGACGTCTCAAATCCAGCTGTCTTTCAGTGATTTATATGAAAGAAACTGGTAATTTTAGAGTACTATCTTCTGTCTGTGTATTCTTCCATTTTCATCCCAGTGCCTCAAAATAAAGCAGATCTCTGTCCTGGCAGATTTAGCAGAACAGTTAAAGACTGACTGAGCAGGGGAATGAACCCACCTTGAGGTCATTGGTCTGGAATAATGTTCAGGCAGTGTCTGAGTGCTCTCCAGGACTTAAATGCCTCTATTTGTTTTCTACTCCGTGTTCTTTCCTCTACTGATCTGCTTGTCAGTTGTTTGGGGGCTTTTTTTGCTCCACTTTGGCACCACTTCAGGTCTCTCTGCCCATCCCTTCCCTTACACTGTCTGTTTCACTAATCTCCATTGCTGGCTCATCTTCAAACATTTTCTTTCTCTGCATCTGTTCTTGTGCTGCTGAACACCTTTGGAAAAAATCTCATGACCATGTAGAATTACTGAACACTAACTTCATTCTCTGCTGCTTTTACTCTGCCATTCTTGGATCAAGCATTGTGCCTGGCAGGGTGATGTTTGAGGTCCTTCATGCCTCACTACCTTAGCTTCCATCAGAAAGAGTTCTCTGTGCATTTTGTGCTCTCCTCTCTTCAAGGAACAATGATTATTCTTTCAAAGAGTCTGTCAGATTCAAGGGCATCTCTCTACTTTTCCACTTGCCTCACTGTCATTCTGTCCTACTTTCCCTGACCTTGAAGCTTTGGTCTATTTTTTTTTTTTTCCTCAACTTTTCTTCAGTTTTAGCAACCTTTTCTTACCTCTTTCCCTGAAGCTTTTGCCGTTCATTATTTTTCCTCTCTTTTATCAYCTGTTACAAATAAAAATACTTTTTAATCTCGACCACCTTTGTAGCTACACAAGTAAAAAAAAACCCTAAAGCATATCTTCCCTTCTAACTATAGAATACCATCCTTTCAATTACTGATATGTCTGCTATCAGTCCTTAGATTTTCACCTTCCTCCTGACCAGAGTARTATCTTAGGGATATTTTCATACTCCTTAAATTATACTTGCATTGAAGTTTAGTCATGATGATATTAGGGAGTGGTTAATACCACTGACTTTGAAACGCAGTCTAAACTGCAGTGGAATGGTTGRTTGGTTTAGATCCATATTCCAGGCTCTGCATTTGCATTTTATCCAGTGACTCTAGGAAATGAAAATCAGCACTGGGATTCAGCTTTTATGTCTTCTTGCTGTGTCACTGTCTATCTTTCTTTCCTTTCCCTTCCCGTGTTCATACTTCTTGAATGGGTTACAAGTTGTCCCAGATTGAACAGGAGGTCTGGAGAGCAGCTAGCAACCCGTAACTGAAAAAAAATTGGAGCTATACGAGTCCTGAGGTTATCGAAGGTCTAGGGTCTCAGCCACATACTTAATAAGTAAATAAACTCATAGGATCATAGATGCAGAGTAAGGAAGGGACCTTTGCAGGTCATAAAGTACAAACTCCCATGAAAAGCAGGGCTAATGCCAACAGCAGATCAAGTCAAMCATGGCTTTGTCTGGCTGAGTCCACCAGATCTCTGAAGGTGAAGATTCCTTGATCTCTCTGGTAGCCCGCTCATGACCACCTTGATGCTGGACACTATCCAGTTTCTCCACACTCTTGATTTGGAGTTAGAGACATAAAACTGTGCATATTATTCCAAGCACGGCCTTGCTGGCACTCAATAAAGGAAATTCTTAACCTCTCACGATCTTCTAGCTATGCTGCTCCAAATGCTGTGATTTGCTTTATTTGTGGTGAGAGTGCCCCATAGGCCCATTTTAAACCTCACATTCACCAAAAACTTCAGATCCTTTCCAGCAAGGCTGCTGCTCTGCCAATCAGTCCTCAGGCTGGACTGACATGTGGGGCTATTCTACCCAAGGTGTAGAACTTGCTGCTTCTCCTTGGTGAACTTCATGAGGTTTTGAGTGGCCCAGACCTCAAGTCTATCAAGATCCCAGTACCAAAGCACTACTATTTGGCAGGTCAGTTACTCCTCCTCCTTTAGCATCATCCACAGATTTTCTGATGGTGTGCTGGGACATTGTACAAAACCAGAAGTTGCTTCCTCCCCTTCTTATGCTTATGTCAGGAACTTACCCTGAAAAGCAGAAGTTCTAGTTCAAAATCTGGGCAGTGCAGGGACTGTTCTGACACTTGCTACTTTTTTCCTGCTGAGCGTCTCCCCACTGAGCCCATAGGACCACTCAGGTTGTGCTTTAGGGATGAGGTACATTAGAGGCTAAGTTGCATTTGAAAATGTAATTTAAATTTCATTCAGCTTTAGACTTTTGAAATTATATATATAAGGAGTACCTGAAGACAGGTACTCCTTACAGCCAAGAAAGAGAATTTTAGAATGAAAAGCAATGCTAGATGGTATTCCTTATCAATTGAGTTTTATTTTTGCTTTGTTTCTACAAAATTTTTGCTAGTATTTAGCTTATATGGTATGAGTGTAGACAGAGTTAGAATTAAAGAGAGAAAATAAAGATGTTGAGTGTTAGCCCTGCAATATAGTTGCTAACTAAATGCATATGTTCTTCTTATTTTCCTTTTAATTTCTCTTCTTATTTTTGTGATTTTCCTAATTGATCTGGTGACCAATCAGTTGCTAGATTAGGAGGAAACAGAGGTAGTAAAGCTGAGCTGAAAGTAGCTGTTACTACATGAAAATACCTTTAAGAAATGTGAAAAATATGGAACAGGAATCTATACAAGGCCCACTAACTGGAAGAAGCTATTTAGTTGTTAGCAATCTTTGCTAGCAATAAGGGCATTGAGTATAAGAATTAAAGCAAAATAAAATGTTTGAAAATTATACAAATTTTCTTTACAAATGTGGTGATCACCCTGGAGAAGAAAGCATAAAACCTTCATATGGAAGGGGAAAAAAGATAAGGGCATCATATATCTTCCATGCAGAATAGTGTACAGAAACCACTGACTTGTAATTCCCATCTTTTACTGATGTTTTCAGTGCAGTTATAAAAAAGCTGGAACAATACCTAAAAGTGAACTATGACGTAAGACTGGTAGAAACAACAGCTGATTCTGTAGCAGTCCTGAGACTCAAATCAATAGTGGAACAATATCTGGCTCCCTCAGTCTGCTGGGAGACATATGCCTGTCAGCAGTGACTGTACGCAGAAGTAGAAAAAATTGTCTGACTTAATTTTCCACCTCGACACACCTGTTCCTATAGAAATTCTGTTTTAGATGTCAGAATTTCTGAAGACGTCTGCCAGCATCCTGCTTTCTCTGTCCCACAACAAATTACTCACTGGTTGAATTTTCACTTTATTCTCTTTGCCAGAATATACCAAGATCTAGTTTTATAATGCTTTAATAAAATCCCTTTGGGATAATCCAAAATTGTTGTGGGTTTTTGGATCCAAGATTATGATTTAGCCAATTAAGAGGATGGAAGCTATTTATGAAGTCTGGAACCATGTCTAAGTTTAAATTCTGAACACCCTCAAACTTGAAATATCACTGGCAGGACACTGACTTCCTTTTAGTCAGCTCTGAATTAACTTCAGAGTAGGGAGCAGGGTTGCAAACAAAGGAAGCATGCACTTTGGATCTTTAGCCAAAAGCTAAAAGCACCCAGGCTCAACCCAGAGGCAGAGGTAAATTAACATAAGTACTTATGTTAAGAGAGAAACATAACATTTCATCTGGATTTGTTGGGTGAGGAACCAGAACATCCTAGAGTTCCATCAGGTTTACCAGGGAGAAAACAAAATATCCGTCAGTTTATACTATTCAAAATTCACCAAAGATCACTCTGTGTTAGTGCAACTTTGCAGAGACATGTGAGTAACTTACTGTGGTTACAGGAGGTTCCTCCATAAAGAGGGAATCTTGGGACTGCAGAACTGGCCTCCTGTACAGGGAGCAAGTTGATGCTGATAAAAAGGTACGGAAAGCAGAAGTGTCAATGAGAGACAGAAGAATAGAACCCAGGGTTTTGGATGCATTTTCTCACTCCTAAGCCATAATAACCCCCAGGGTGGCCCTACCTTGTGAGTGGGTTGGTTTGGCTGTTGAACAACTTCAGGTTAGGATTAAAAAAGGAGGCTGACTGCCTTCTGTGCTGCGCCAGCTGCAAGTTCAGCCCTGTTAACTGTCAGTACTGCACGTCCCCAAATGTTAAGTGAAAGAAGATGTTAAAAGGTTCCACAGTCTTCTCACTTCTTTAGTCCTTTTGAGTTCTGAAACAGTGAACTTTCAAGCTTACTCACCCTCATCAAGAAATTTCTTACCCAGAAGATTATTATTAGCTCTAATGACTGTTTTCTTTGCACAGTGTATTTGCACTCTCCAGATGTGAAACATGTTTTGATCTGTTTTCTCATTATGAAAGCACTTTCATTTATGATGCCCAGCAGGGAGACAGCTGATTAACTACAAGTTTGTAGGTGGAATTCATTTCTCTTTCTGAAATTGATTACAAAGACCAGCAGAACAAAAAGGGATCTGCCTATAACTCTTTCAAGAGTTCCCAAGTATTACAGGTCACATTTTCAAAAATGCCTTAAACAAGTTCCTGCTTTTGAATACAAAAAAGTTCTTCTGTGACAAATTTTAGTCACAGCCATTTTCATATGTTTGACAATTGAAAAAGTCTTTCTTCAGAATGATTACCAGTCACAATAGAGAAATATTTTGTCTTTTGATTTTTGCCTTTAAGTTATTCTTTAGAAAGTCTTGTTACCCGTTTTCAAATTCTTATCTGAGGACCAGAATATAACAGTGCTTATCACTAATTCCTTAGAAAATAATTCATTAGAACTCCATCAGAGTAATTTCCCAGAAGATAATTTATTTAGGTTAGGCAACAGAAACCAGATAGTGATCTTCTCTAAAACCATCAAGGATTTTGAGTTTGAAGCCATGGCAGAGTTTGGCCCAAATGCCCAAATATTCTGTTTCTGAAATTTCCATGTCCGTTATCACCCATGACAGCAACCAGAAAATGTCTTCCAATTAGAAGACTACAGTATTCAAAATGACTCGCCAACACTCAATATGGAAAGTTAAAAATAAATGATAATTTAATTCTTGTATTCYAGTGAATCTACAACCTCTAGTAAGATTAATTCATTTAATATTTTTATGCTATAGTTACACTCTTCTCTTTCATTGTTTTCTTTGGACTAGCAATCTAAAACCAGCGCTGGTTTTGTACTTGCAAAACCAAAGCATAATGCCTGAGGTTTTGCAAAGGCAAAACTCTTCCTGCTTTGTTCCATCTCAGTTAATTTTCACAAAAATAGACAATCATTTATACAGGTCAAAATAAAAACCTTCAGTGTAAATTTGCAATAGTTAATTGCAATATTAGAAGATCCTCCTGAGATCTTTCCAACTTGCAAGATTCGACAAGTCTATAAGAAGGCTAAATTTTAACCACTATCATTTAGTCACAATATCAATAATGTTGGGAGAGAATGAAGACACAAGCATGTAACCTGTACTGTATTGCAGCTTTTAATTAAATCTGAACTTGTTAAATATAAAAAAATAGAATAATCAAAAAATAGAATAAAAAAAGAAGAAATCCCAAAATCACAACATAAGTGTAACTGGCAACTAATAGAGAAGCAATACGTTACTTTTCTGCAGCTTTATTCTTTTTAATACTTTTTTTTATATATCAGCGCTTTTAATAATGTAATRCTTTAATGTGATGTAATTAATGTAATTAATAGTTATCCACTATCTAACAGGTACCTAGTATTGTCTTTTTTGTACACTGACAGCAACTACATGATCTTCCATACAGTCAACCCAATGTTAAGCTAAAGTTTGTGGCAACACCATTAAGGCGATTATAATTTGAGGTCATTCCCAATAAACCTTTCATAATCAGCAGCCAAAGCTTTCTGTTAACTTCTAACATGACCAGGAAAGTAAGTGAAAATGACAGATAAGATAATAGCAGATTAAGAAATCACTAGGTCATTTAGGAGTTTAATTTCACTTTCAAAAAATCATCTTAGCTCCACTGTACTCTGATTCTTAAGCTCTTTATGCTCTATTGAAAATTCTACATTTTCATTCACATGCTAATTCGAAAGTTTCCATTCCATAGTGTTGAGAAATCTGGACTATGCTCATTAACATTCTGAGTGGCAAGATTGTACCATCATCATATTAGCATAAAAATAAGAATGAATATTCTCTCTGATTCAAATAATTGTTGTCATTTAAAATAAGTAGAAATAAACCAAGTAGAAATTCAGTTAGTATGCCTTAGACCACTTCAACATATCCTGCTAATAACTAAAATAATTGGAAATTATAATATTGGAAATTARTTTATTACTTGGATTTCTGGGTAGTTTTCATCTTTCTAGCTAATCAGAAATGGTTTTAAAGAATCTCATTAAAAAATCAGTCTGGCATTCAGTTCTCAAAGCAAAATTTTTTGGATAACAACATTTTTCTTTTGCTGCTGTTCTCTTCCACAGTACTTGTTCCTATTTAATGAAAACWTAAATGCAGTAATGTAATTAGCAGTTAATGTAATTATATGCCATTAATTAAATTTTTCATAAGGTCTTAGTTAGGATGGAGAGACAGAAATATAAAAACTCTGAGCTCTTAATAGACAATCACATGAGATTTTCTTTTACAATGTATGTAGGCCGTACTCAAAGRGAGTACCACAAAGAGGATGAAAGATGAATGGAATTGAAGAGCTAGTTTGAGTATATGTTACATTTAATTTTTAAAATCACAATCCTGAAAAGATACTTAACTTTGAGCAGTGTATTTTGTTCCCACTGGTWCAATTTATGTTCTTACATATACATTATCTGAATTTTGTAATATTGTCCTTAGAATTAGCTGATAATGTGCATGCTTATTTGTTGAGAAGAAAAGAAAGCATCTCTTTTCATTAGATGTRATGTGCTATACTGCTGATAATTTAAACACTCCAATTCTGGATTAGATTTGTTGGAGCAGTTAGGCTGAATTAAAAAGATCTTTTATAAATAGAAAAAAAAGTAGTAGTTAAAGTGCTTTCATGATTCTATTGAGAAGATATGTTGGTGACATCTGTGTTTAGTGAGGTTATTAAACATATACAGTCACTACTAGAAGCTTCATATGTTTGGTGTTCCTTCCACACTGTCCCGTCTCCTTTCAGCTGATAAATAATATGTTGCTGTGAAATTGTTTGTGAAACTGAAAACTGGCTATATTAAAATCATTTTGAAATTAGCTTGGTAGAAGACATTGGCAGTCATTTCTAATTGAACCCGATGGAATTTTCTATAGAAGTGAGGAAGAAATCTCAAGACTATTTGCCAGCATCTTTGGAATCAAAAATAACTTTTCTGAGCCCAGTTTATGTACATGGGGATTCAGTTACTTGTAAGAATAACTTTTCAATTTCCAATACAATTCACCCTTAGTATATGCTCAGTGAATACAAATGCCTTGCTTTGCCTTCAAACAAAATGTGGTTTACTTATACTAGGCTCAATTGTTTTCTTAGTTTTGTTGATATTCAGATGACCATCTATCTCAATGCCATCAACAAAATATATTCACTGCATATAAAGAAAAGAGATTTCAATAACTATCTTCAGGGGGGAAAAAACTAATTAATTAAATTAAAATGTGTAACTTTGGAATCAGTCTGTCAGTTTGGTGGACTTCCAAACTAACCAAGTGCACCAATGGTTTTACAGCATTTCTGGAATTCACACTCTGTATTTCATACTGTTGCCACATGTTTATTTGCATGAAGCATCTCAGAAAATCCCAAAAGGCACTGAGCTAGCTGCTGGTAGCTTTCATAGACAGTCAGAGCTATTCTATATTTAGAATTCCAAGAGAACATTTCATATGTTACCTGTACTATAAAGAGAGGAAAAAGTTAAAAAAAAAAAAAAGAAAAAAAAAAGAGAGAGAGAGATTCCTCTTGTTTTGAACTAACATCTTTATTCCCACTCTTAGATGTAGATGTACACTATTTATAGATACATTTCCTGTGAATGACAGAGCTCTTGGGCTAAGTGAGAACTGGGTGCAGGGTTGAAATCACATCTGTGGACATCATTTCAGACAATATGAACAGGGCCTCACATGCTGAGATACAAAAATTTGAAAACATGAACATGATTATGAATATTTCAGTAATAAACTCAAAAGCAGTTGGGAGAGACTTGGCCTCATAAGAAGTGTTGAACAAAATATCTATCCAAGATAATTTGTGCCGTGAAATTTTAGATTTTCTCAACAAAATACAACTAATTTTGTAGAGCATCTGGGAAAATAAGAGGTTGAGAAGAATTAAGATGCAAATTGGACATTAGAAATAAAAAGCTGCAACTCTCTCTTGTCAAAAAACAAACAAAAAAACCCTAAGATTTACTTCCATGTAAGTAAATCTTCACTCTATCTGCAAATAATAAAAACATTCCAAGCAAATTCTTCAGATGAGATATGATCACCAGAACAAGTGCTTTCTTCTTCACTGTGATTTCTACTAGGATGATAAGACTGGGACTAAGATTCATGTGTCAGTACAAGAAAAAGACATCACACATGAGTGACTGTTCTGGCTTCCTTTTAGATTTCTAAGAGCAGTTTTAATTTAAAACTTCATTTACAAAATATAGAGTTCATTTTTACCTTCACTGAACTTGGAGATACAGTCAGAATGTTAGAATAAGTTTCATTTTGAATGTTATGGAGTACTATTAGCTGTAATATTTTGCATTGTAACAGAAAGTAACCCTTTCACCAGGGAGCAAAATAAGTGTTCTCTTTGACCCCCTCAAAGTCTCTTTTCTTTACAATAAGCAAATCCTTTGTGATTTCATATGAGCAAATGTCACAGAATCATTTAGTAAGGAGCTATTTCAGTCTCTTTCTGTAGTATGAGAGCTCATAGAACAAAGCAGCTCTGAATAAAATTTGAAATGGACTGGATCCTAAAGGCTTTATTACTGGCTTCTTTACATTCAACTTGCAAGGAGGGTGAAGGGAACATCTAGAAAGATCCAAACTCCCATAATGTTCTGCCTTCACACTCTTCTCCTTTTTTGCCCTCTTTGGGAAAGAGAGAAATGATGGAGGTATTTCTAATGTGGTTGCATCCAGGGATGTCATTCCAAATCACTACCTATTGCATTAGCCATTATGAAAACACATGARGTAATGCGGAGGCAGGTCCTGCTTAAACGAATAGGATTTTTTGCCATGGCTTCACTGTGTCACTGTTCACAAAAAATCGTTAGCCAGAGGAGCTTGTTGTCTGAGAACCATCTCTCTCCTTCTGCCTTTTTATGTACCAACTGGTAATGCATAAGAAGAAGATTGCCTCTGAAACTAGCCTGGATGTAGGCAAATTCTAGTCAAGATTTATCTGTATGCTTTTACTAGTTTCCATCATTTCACTCATATAAAAACATCCATGGACAAGTCTTAACTAGTTAGTTAAATAGGTAGCTTCATGGAAGGTTTGCTTTACTGAAGTAGCTCCAACAAGGGGAATAAAATAGTGAATCTGGTCCACTGAGTCTTAAATAAATTCACAACATGTAATGAAATAGTGCACTAATGACAGTAATACATAATTGCTGTAAGCAGAATCCAGGATGTACTGCACTAAATGTTTCAAAGTAAGCTGAAGAATAATTCATACAATGCTGTGCAATTCAGTCTTCTTGGCAAAAGTTATTTTGATGGTCTCTTTACTGGAAACAGAAGTTATGTCAAAAGAAAGTTGGACTCCTGGTGAGTAAGAATTAAGTCAGTGCTAGCCGGTTAAATAAAATGAAATTTTTCCAGTCTGATACTTTTCACTGATTCAGAAAATGGTTCTGAGGCATAACCTGGATATGACACGGTCCAGGAAGTATTCAATACCAACTGAAACTACAGGCATAGGATATATCTTTTTTTTCTAGGAACAATAACAGTCCTTTATTATATACTGTCATTCATCCAGATGGGTGGCAGAATACTTCATAAGCAAAGCATGTTATAAACAAGCAGAGGAAGGGATTTTGTGAAATACATCTCTAGGGGTGTAATAATTATTCCTGAATGATGGGATTTTCTTTTTTCACACATACAAATTATCACAGTGAAAGAAAATTACTACCCCTGCCTCTTCATTCCAGTGTCTCAGGAAATGCGCTGAGGCTGGGTGTCGAAAGCCATCACTCGTACAGAATCTGTTCTGATGAAACTTTTCATCTACAGATACCCATTAGCTAATCCTGCATGAAAGAAACATCGAATCATAGAAATAAATCACAGAAAAGCATCTACTTGTATAAAATTGTGCTGTAGGTTTAGAAAAAGAGTGAARAAAACAAGGGAATCGTATTCTAATACCTCTGTCTATCCTCAGCCTGGTYTATGTTTCTGCTACTATTATTATTTGTGATTTACTGCTGTAAGCTTAGGCTTTCATACACTGAGCTGAAGCAGTGTTTGCATGCCGTCTGTCATCTGAGTATGTCTGAGAAGAAAGATCTCTTTGGATTGTGGTCATTTCTACTTCAGTAGTTTGCAAAATGCCTTGCACAGACTTAGTACTTTTATGAGTAATATGTTGACAGGAAATGTATATCAACATCACTCGCTTTCCATTGATGAAGAAGAGCTATTTTGTGACCAAATGCAGTGAGAAGTTATGAGAGAACAGTGCCAGACATACTTTGTTTCATCGTGCCTTGGTCAGTCTCCCTAGCACAGGTACCGTTTTGCTCTAAATTAGGTTAGCACTGTGACAATTTTAAAATGTGATGTTTCAGTGAGGTAGTTGTCGGAGATTTCAGATCTGGTATCTGGAAATGTATAACTGCAAATGTTTCCAGTGAAAGCAAGCTGGCAGACCAAAACAAAATCAGCAACAAGATGTGAAACTCACATTGGATGGACATGGATACAGGCCATTTGAAACATATTTTTGAAATGACTCAAATCATTTTCCTAATGACACATTCCAGTGTGTGCTTTTCAAGCTTCTTTTTCTTTATGGCACTACTGATGTGAAGTAAGAAAAACATGCAATATTTGGAAAAAGAAACAGATTACTTTTTATCCTAGACTTAATTTCTACCTGAAACTATGTTCYTTACTTGGAACAGTGACTCCATCCCTGGAAGTTGCTTTGATTGTTACAGTTTAAAGAAGTGTTGCCCAAACAGAAATAATTTTAATATGTAAATATTAAAAATATGTAAATATTAGATGACCAATTATTGTAGCCAGATGCCACGGAGAATCAACTACTAGAGGAAAAGCTGAATTTATATAGTTAAAATATTAAGTTATTCAAACAAGGCATATACTTTCACCTTTCACTGTCAGAGGAGTGCCATCAACCATTTGTAGATATTAGAACATTACTGAGCTTAACCCAGCCACAGTTTAAGTGAGTAGGAGTCTAAACTGTCTGGCTCTGAACTGAGCTTTGCATATATATGTAGACTTCCAAAGACTTCCCAGAGGTCTCTGCATATGAAGAAGGATGTACCGAAGAATCTTTTCAAGATCACACACTTTAGTCATTATAGTATGTTGAAACAGAAAAAAAAAATGATGTGAAGAGTAGAATAATATAGYTGTCAGGTCTTCTTGCCTGAGTGGAATCATTGTTCTATAAATTTGTACTTCTGAGCATGCCTAAAGTGACAAAAAAGAGGATATTTTATAAGGATATCTGTAAATATTTCTAAGCGTCATGTAAGTCAGATTACAATGTTTTGGCCAATCAGTGATAACAGATCAATGTGTAATTTTCTTTAGTTCTCGTGTAAACCTATATATGTTGCCTACATGCACACACASTGTTGATCATATTTATGTCTAAGTCATAGCTTGAACCCGGGTCTGATGATCAGTAAATGGCTCATGTTCTCGTATTCCCTAACTCTCCCTCTGAACACGTGAGGAGCTTGAAATTTCTTCCACCTGCAGCTTGGACAAAGCTATGCAGAAACTGCAATGCCTGCACCTGGGGCTGGGCTGTTAGTCAGTGCCCCTCAGCCGAAAGAGCCACGTGAGCGCTTCTTTGTTCTCTTCCAGTACAGTGGAAAACAAGCTCATTTAAACCACAGGTGGCTGACTACTGCCTTCCACTGAAAGGCAGTGGAAGAAAAGCACTAGCAGGAGTTTCAGGGGAGAGGCAATTGTACATACCCACACATTATTGAWTTTTCCCTGTTTTCCTTGGCACTGGAAAAAGTGGAGGTGGGCTCATGCAACCCACAAGCAGCTGCAGCTGAGAGCCAGCCACTTTCTAGCAGAGCATGGTGCCTAGCTGCATCCTACTTTGGAAACGTCAGCAGAGAGTTAGTGTAGCAGCCCACAGATTCTGACCATAATTAAAAATATGTAATGTGAATATACTTAGGCATGTACTTTTTGATTCAGAGAGTCTGCAATAAGCAAAAGAAATTAAAAAAAATGAAGAAGATAGAGAAATATTYCTTAACAAAAGCCCAGTCCTCTTCTGTTGAGTTGATTTGTTCATCAGGACTTCCATCAAGGCAAAGGACATCTTTCTGAATACAAATTGTATGGTCAGGTTTGACAATTCAGATTTCAATGAATCTAAGCCAGCTCATACCAGCAAATAATTTGACTGTATAAAAATAAGGTGCCAAATTTAGAAGTAACAAAGATTATATTGCTTTCATAGCTCTGGGCTTTTTTTTTCCTAATATCACTTCAGAAAATCTTACTGCTCATTTATCTTGTCATTATGTACTTCTCAAATTATTCAATCACAATTTTCTGCCAATGGCTATGGGTTCTTTCTGCAACTATTTTTACATCTCTGGATTTGTTCCAAAACATACTATTCTGTTTTCAAATGTGAATGTTTTTGAAAGAGAAAGAATTGAATTCGGGGAAGGTTCAGGTTTGTCACATTTAATTTTTTTCCCTCTTAAAAAATTTTAGAAATGAYCTATAGGAAAATTGCTTTTATGGTTACCAACATATGGAAACTTAGAGCTCTGGAAAGATTACAGAATATTAAAAATGGCCCTCTCTTCTCCCTCCCAATTTATAAAATACAGATTTGTAGAGGCAACAAAGAGCATAAAAGTGCCTAACAGTCATTTGGACTTGCTTTAAAATCATGTATGTGGTTGCTAGTTATGAAAAAATATACCAAGCCAATAAAAACAAGGATATGTCAGGTAAATTGCCAGCAAGATTCATTGCTCATCGGTAAAAGCTGTGTTACAGAATATTTTATGAGAAATATAAAGCCTATATTGTACTGATTCTTTTTATGCTGCAGAAAAGTAACAGTAAAGAAAAGTGGACTTCAATAGAAACTTCCTGACCTTGCACTGTTGCAAGAGACAAATCTGACTTTGCAAAACTTTCAAAGGTTCCACCTTACAAAAAACACCCCAGAAGGTAATATATCACTTACGGCTTTATTCTCCTTCATGCTTAAGGAAAAAGCTGTAAAAGGGTGTAATTAATTTCATACTTCAGAAGTAAAAAAGTAAATGTTTTTGCTCTCCTCAAAACTGCAAAATAACAAATGTAGGTCTAGTACAGATTGGCAGAAAGGGATTATTTTATCTTCACATCTCTGTGCATCTAGTGCAAAGAAAAAAAAATTGCTCTACCTTTCAGTAATGCATCCTGGAAGTCACTTTGATTTCTCTCAGCATTATCATTAGCTGCATTTTTCCTCTCATTGAGGAGATACACACGCGCACACACACACACATGTATATATATTAGTGCTAGCCTCCTTCCTCTCATCCCATAATTACATCTTTCCAAATTGGATCCCATGTAATTGTCTTCTGCCTGTGTTTGTACACCTTTATCTGGAATTCTCTGCACATGCCAGTTAGGGCAAATTACTATCATCTGCAAGCTTTATTAATGTTTACTTCCTTTTGGGATCATAAGTGAAGAAGATAAACAGAAGCAGATGTATCATTATTAGGCACCTCTCTCCAATTCAGTGTGTTGCTGTTTATCATTACTTCATGTTTACAATCATTTAGCCAGATTTCAAACCACATTGCAATGTTCACAGCCAAGCCAATTTAAACTGAACTGATATTTCCAGTAGGTTTGCATCAGACAAAATCTTAAAAATTAATGAAAACCCAGCAACCCCACAACAAGCTGTGTTCCCCTTCTCCTGAGCACCCGAAGTCTCTGTTTGGAGAGCATGCAAGGAACAATTCAGGAATCCTGGTGTTCTTCAGGCAATCGTCTGTGTACAGAGAGTAGTCTCTGCATTACTCCTGATCCATTTATTGACTGTTTTCACTGTCAAACACAGTAGGGTGTGCACAGACCAAGGCTTACAGCAATTTGAAGAGCTCTGATCTGGCTGGGCCTGGCCAGTTTCTGAAAATGCTGCCATCACATATACTGACAGCCACTTTCAAGGATAGAAGGCTACAAAGGAATAGATAGAGTTTCCTCACTGTTGCTAAGTATATTTCCATGTAATCTCTTCTGTGATGATCTTCAAAACAGTTCAACTCCAGTGAGTCAGAAATATTCTCCTGTTGATTTAGGTTGGGAGTCATTTCAGCTTAGTTTGGATAGGAATCATAAAAAATGTAGGCTTCCTTTATAGCCACTTAAGAGAGAAGAATATTTTGGAAGGTTCCTGCCTTCCATAATTGTTAAAGACAGGTAAAAATTAAATGGTTGTGAGGAGGTGCAGAATAAAAGGATCCTAAATGGATGGCCTGTTTTAGATATTCAGCCTTTAAATACAATCTGCTCATTGCAAAAAAATGAGTAAGAAAGTTTAACAGTGTTGACACTGCTCTACAAAGTCATACAGAAAACATAGAAAAATTAAATGATAAACCATGGCAAATGAAAATATGCCAAAGCACACTGGCTAAACAATGCTGATGAGCAGCTAACTTTTCTCTGAATAGGACTAGAAGGAGAAGAGTGAAACACATTCTTTAATTGCACATAGGACTAGAAGGAGAAGAGTGAAACACATTCTTTAATTGCACATGAGAGAAAGCCAAGCTGTTAGATCAATAGGAAAAAGAAAAGAAAAGAAAAAAAAAGAAGAAATGAGGCTACCAGCTGGGTGTGGGTTTGGGGGTTTCTTTTTCTTTCTTTCTTTTCTTTTTGAAGGGAAATAACAGAGGAGGTATCTCTCCTTTCTCTAGATGAGAGAGAGAATGAAGAGCAAGGCCTCATGAAATGGGAAGCTGAAAGTCTCTGAGTAGTCAAGGATGTAGAGGAGAAAAACAGAAAAGTAACTACTTTTTTTTTTTTTTTTTTTTTGGGGGGGGGGGAGGTTCAGAGACAACAAAGTCCTAAACTGAGAACTGCTGAATCTCATAGGTCACTGTGTTTCCTTTGCTTTCCATGGAATTATGCTTTGTGCCTTAACTCAAGACTTAGGATTTTTGCATTTAATAAAGATTTTAGATGAAAATCTTAAGTCCAGATTTGTCCAGTTTAATGTAGGTAATTCTTAGAACCCCTGATTTTGACAGCTGGTGGGAACTGTTCAATTGATACTTCCAAAGGCAATAATGAAACTTTACTTTGCTTTGAGAGGACTCACTGAGGCCTTTAGTACACTGAGCTGTAAGAAATCTTTTAAAATGTAGCATTATTTTCCAAGTGTAAAAATAAAGGATCCCATCCATCCTAGTGTAACACTTGGAACTGATGGAGTTTCATTAAGACACCTTGACCCATTGGATATATATACTCATCATTTCACCATTATATTCCACGTGCAAAACAATCGAAAAAAAAATAGGAGGAAATATTTGTAAAGCAACTGTAACAGGCTGAGATTTTTTGTGTTGCATGAACACTAGTCAGATGGTGGAAAAATGGCTGCGGGATTTACAAACCAAATAAAAACTTGCAGGGTTATTAATTCAAATCCCTTTTAGGCATTTTACTTCTTGCTCTAGGTTCATAAAAGTGAAATAGCAACCAGGAAGTGGCTATTTGCAATAAGCAAAAGACAACTGACTGGTCTGATGCTGTAGGAATGATTTTCCTTTTCACTGTTTACCCCTCCCATTAAGATCACTTCAGACACAGGTTGCATAACTCTGGCTCCTGAGTTTTACAACCCTGCTGCTTAACAAATAACACATAAGTGCTCATTAAAATGTGTCCTTTGAAGTTATACCATAAACTGATAGCTAAATCAAAGCAGGTAGAGAGCCAGTTTTATCTGGCAATTCTTCTGCCCACGCCCTTGTAGCTTGAACATTTGGGAAAAGTTTTTGCTCTTTGATGAATGGAAAATGATGCATGTGTTTTGGGATGACTCCTCAAGGCTCAGTTATTACATTTAAATCTCATCTCAGCAATCTTCTGGCTTCTGATAGTTTAAGAAAAATTGCCTTGGCTTAGAGTAGATGTTAACCTTATGAGGGATCAACTCAACTGTTGTTACTTGCAGTATGCACATATTTTCCCTGTCTCCTGATACTAAGTTAGGACTTACCCTAATCCCGCTATACTGAGTGGAGATTCTTGGTAGCTTCTTTCGTAATTCTAACCTTATAAAAATCAAGATTCATATGGAATGGACAAATGGACAAATAACCAAATTGTCCATCTGTCTTTCTCACTTCTAGAAAAGAGTAACCTTATGGAGGCTGCTTCTATGGAACATGGCATGTGTGTTGGCAACATTTAAAATACATAGTCTCATTGACTAATGAGACTAGAGATACTTACAATTATAAAGTACTTCTGCTTACACCTGAAATTGGAGAAGTTTTATTGGAATAAGAGAAGGAAAAAAAAAACTGTATAGGATCTATCTGATCTCAGAAAAAAAGTCTAGGGTAACTTGAAATTTTGAGGGAGAGAGTGAGGAGAGACCGCAGCCCTTGTGGAAATTCCTCATAGCAAAATGTTGCAAGTCACCACTGTACACAAAAAGCTACTGGGGCTAAAGTGAATCATAACTTTCTAAGCCTTAATGTTCCAGAGAGCAGAACTAACACTACATTGTGTGCCAATAACAAGGGACTGGAAAAAAACATTTTTCTTCTTCAAGTAGAAAAATTTCCAAAGCTCCTAGATGGCTCTAGGTTAGCTCAGAAATYGGTGCAGTCAAAAGAAGTAACAATGCCTTTCAGTTTTAATGAAAAGCAGCTTTTATTTCTTCCACTATTAAGTAGAGAAAATAATTTGTTGTAGCCATACATTTGCAGAGACAGCACAATGTAGAATAACGGACATAATTTGGATGTTTGATGAATGAGAAATATTCTTTGTACTGGTTTGATGACCATAAATGCACTAATCTGAACACATGCTACTTCCATGCTTACTTCCTGGAACAGGAATCCAGATCAGAGACCTATTTAAGCATGCTGCAGCTCCAGGCAGTACTACATTCCTATTTCCTTTCTGTGGAAATCAGAAAAAAAAAAAAAAATACTGAATACTAAACCTGTAGAAATTGTTCCTTGATTCTTTGCTCTAAATGTAGCTATACCAAACCACTGGAAAATGAACTTGAAGGCCACAATTTTCATTACAAACATATCTCTTTGGTGAAGCAGAGAAAGAAATRCTTATGTAAGACACAAAACACTAGAAGTTTCCACAATGCTGATTTTTTTCCCCTGAATTGGGAATTGGCTCAGGGTCAATAATCCTCCTGAAATCCGTAAGTTCCAGGYCATTTGTGAAAGAATTGTGCCTTCACAGTGTCTTCTGGCCTTGCTAAGGAAGAGGGAAAAGCCCTGTGAGGTTAAGCAATCCAAACGAAAATAACTAGCACTTAGCTTTACTAAAGAAAATTAGGCAGTGATGCAAAGGAATCTTTCCGTTTTCTGTGGAGAGACTTTTCATGACCTTTTAATCATTTTTGAAACAAAATTGTTATGCAACATGTCATTGCTAAGAGTGATAAACAATGTAAAACATTTGTTTAAAACAAAGCTTCACTGGAAAACATTAGAAAAAACAATAAAAGTATCGTGTAAAAATTACTTGAAAAACATAACATTTCAAAAACACCCATTTCTTAATTCCAGAGGCTTTCGGTGTTTGCTTTTTAAACTAGCAGTTTCCAGTATAGCAGTCTATTTCAGGGAAGAGAAAGGCATCTTGTGAGCTTAGCAGGAGAAGGCAGCTGTTTGCCTCGTTGTCACAGCTCGGAGATGAAGTGTGTCTTGGAGTCCTGCTGTCTCTCCGCCAAACTGTGTTAGTGAGAAAACTCTAATGTGGCTTTGGCACCTGTACTGGGGTGTATCCCTTCTGGAGCCTTCAGCTGAATTTATTCTCAGTTTCCAGCTAAAGAAATCTTCAAAACAATGCGTTGCCTATTTATTCTTCAAAGGTACGGGCCATTTAGAGGAAAGTGCAAAGAATAATGCAATTGGAGTAAAGAATAAAGAACAGGGTAAGAGTAACAGGCCTGCACAAAGGAAGCTATAAGGTTCCCCAGCCACTTGCCCCCAGTGATCTCCATCACTGGAAGAAAGAAAGATTTTATCCTGTTCAGTGTCTATCTTTTTCTGTATGTTTGCCAGCATGTCAGCTTTCCACTGACATCTGCTTCAGTCAAGCTTCTCTTTCCAGGGTCTTTAAAATCTCTTTTTATCCTWTAGGCAGAGTAATCCATTCAAGGATCTGTTGAGTCAGACAGGGTGGTTTGTTCTTTATTGTTAGCTCAGCTTTTGTAAATTTAATTCTTTTGAAGTTGTCTGTAGCAAGTGTTTTAGGTTTGTCATTTTACTTGTTTTTTTTTCTGCTTGGTTTCATTAAAGAGTTCTTTACACCTCATCGTACCACAAGAAACCTGTCATAACCAAAACATACAGCAAGCTGCAGTCCACYTCATCATGCTGTCTCTGAAAGCAATGCCATTTTCTCTTCAATCTCTTCTTCTTCTTCTCAGAAGTCGTCTTCTTCAATCTCAAGTCCCTATGCTTTTGAACACATCATAAGGGAGATACGGGATAATTCTTGGTGTGGCAGGGCCAATCACATCTAGAWCAAGTAATAAATAGTCATCATAGTTTGACCTTTTGACTAAGTTTAAATGTATATCATTTTAGAGAATTTGGTGCTAAAATATCATGACTAACTACATCACAKCTACACTGAATGTATTATGAAAATGTCACACTACCATCAGATTTCCACAGTAAATTCTGTTCAACTCCAGTTTCTCACAAAGCGCATTTGTTCTGCCTTTCCTGACTCTCATCACGAGACTAACTTGGCTTCCTTTTCTTTAATATCCCTCCTCTTAAACCTTCAGCATCTTAACTTTACTGTTGACAGCCATCACTCCTCCTGGTTCTTATCAGGGCTATACTTATTACCTGCCTTTTAACACCTGAAACTGATTGAGTCTTAGTGAGGCATGAGACCTTCTTTCCATCACTCATTAATCAAGCAAATTATATTTATTGCAAAAAGTCAATGGAAAGTGTGCTGAGCTACAGATAGTGGCTATTATGTATTAGAACTGTTTTTCTAAAAGATACCTTTTTTCAAAAAGTTGCTGACTATGGAGAAAAAGAAATCCAGCCTTTGCTGTTTACTTGGCTATACATAGTAGAAATATATTATATAGGTTCAGTATTTAAAATTCTTAATTTATAATATGTTCAAAGAGACTGTAGTAAGAATAAACCAAACTGCAGACAATATTGTTTTTGATTAAATAAGTGGGAGCGGCAGTGATTAAGAGAGACTGGTAAGGGGTGAATTAAGCAACTTGCTTGTTTGAGCTATACAAGAGCATTTATGCTGGAGACATTTGTAATGCTGACAGCTGCAAAAGGCAAGAWTTCTGTTATATTATGCAAATACATTGTAAGTGTCATTCCTTCCTAYTCTGCCACTCAGAGTAAAGAATTAGGGAAATAAGCACATGCTGAAAAGAAAGCAGCATAGAGGTGATGCCAGATGAATAGGAGACAAACTTTTGTAACTAGGACAGTGTTGTGAATACAAATGATTATTTTACTGACATTTGCTGGATTTGCATACTCTTTTTCCTAGGGCTGTTAAAGAGGTGCGTTCAACGTGTGTATTGCTACACAAGCAGGTCAGTGGGCTTGGTTCTTTGCTGAGGCTTTGCTGGTGGAAACTATTTAAGCCTTGAGTTTATGCAACTGCTCTCAGAAAGTCTTTGGATTTTAAAACAGGGGTATATGGCACTGGACTGGGAAGAGAATATCTCCAGACAGTCATTGGAAGAGCTTAATTCATGTTGCTCCCAAATGACTTGTGTTAACAGGGCTCCTGAAGGACTTACTTAGAGGGTTGCCTGAGGGAACTGCTGAGAAGGCAASGAGCTGTGATTTAGCTTGTCCTTTCAGCAAAGAGAATACTTCRCTTTGGCACAGCTTCCACTGTTGGCTTTGACTGGTAGATAAAATTGTATTGACCATTCTTTGAAACCCCACTCATGATTTTGTAGCACAGTGTAGGCAAGGGGAAAGCAAACTTCATCTTCTCAGCCAGTTCCTTAAGAGATTATGGCTCCTACAAGGTAGACAGCTTGTGAAGGTTTGTCCTATGCTACTTCCTCATGATCACTTTGAATCTGAACATGAACATGTTACTACTCCTCTCTTTGAATGCAGTCAGCCTAGTAAAGGTTAAAATAATTTCTAAATAATCAAGCGGAAGGTTGTAGGAGGATTTACACAAGCCAAACACCTTTTGATCTGATTCTAATCTTATGCAAATCACTACAACTCCATTAACTTCACAACTGTCACTTYTGATTTATGCCAATAGGAATGAGAAAAAATTAAGCCCATTAATTAACAATAAGCTTGAACTAGGCAGCAATTCCTAACTGATAGACCCAAGAATGAGAAAACAGTGCACTGTATTAACTCTTTTTTTTCTTAGRTCTGGAAAGCAAGTCACAGGGAGAAACTGCTTAGTTCATGTAGTTTAAACTAAATCAGGATTAAAGCATTAYATTGATTTATTAATAACACAGATTAACTGGCTATGAATAAACTCTGTATTCAGAATCAATATCAGTAATACATGAGATAAACTGTAATATTAAATTCTTACAAAATATTAATAAACACTTGCAGATTTTGAACATCCTTCTATAAGTTAAAAAAACATTAGTGTCTGAAATTTTAATTGTTGGCAAATTTATGCTGTTTCGTCTCCTTCAGATGAACAATTTTTCTTTTCTTAAATTAAGCACAGTCAGAATGGGACTGGACAGCCCTGAGGAATGTTAGTGAGGAGTGGTTTTATTTGCTCAGTTTCAATTCAACTTCCAGTAGGGTCTCACCACTCTCTAATGTCTCTTTGCTGGGTCTGCTAACAAACTTATCTGTCTAGTATCAAGTGGGTCTCTATCTGCATCATTCATTGACATTATTGAATTTAAATGATTACTTCATTCGTGATTCAAACTTTTAATTACTTTTATCCAAGTTGGAGAGTGGGAAAATGTCAAATGTTGCTAGAAATAATTAACTTTGATTTATCTATTAAATTATTGTTCATTTTATCTTCTGTACTGCATAACCTCCTCCATAAAGAGGAGTTTCTCATTGTTGCAACATTTCATGTTGCTGAGTGAAGGGAAAAAATTTCCTTCTTCTGCTATACTTAAATATTTCTGAAAATTAATGGAGRGTTTTTAACTTTGAACTGCTAAATCACAGTTTAATATGAACAGCCAATAGACCATAATATACCGTATTGTAGTATTGTAGAACAAAGGGCATAAATGTATCACAGCAAAGAAATATTATATATGTCCTCTTTTAGCTATATATCTTTTAGATGTTATACACATACAAATGAACACACGTACACAAAAGCAAAGAACAAAGTTGTCAAGTTGAGCAGTAACTGCCTTACAGTTTCTCTTTAGTTGTTTTTAGTATTGTTGTTTTCAAGAGTATGTACTATATACTATAATAGTCTCTCTGTGAATTGTTTGTTTTTCACATTTTGAAACAGTCTTATTTCAGAATAATAAAACAAATGACTTGTAAAGTCAACCTTTGAGATATCTAAATTACATTTTGGGCATATGTTGTTTTGTAAGTATTCTTGTTCAACAGCTATTTTCCATCTATTTAAAAGTAAAACCTCTGGTCAGTCTCAAACACCTCAAGGAGAGAACAAACCAGCAAAATCAAAATTATCACCCAAATCAATTTTAAAATTGGCCTAATGAGAGGGAAAAAAAATCATGATTCTTGCAGGAAATCATCTGATGCTTTGAAGCATGAGATTTCACATATCAATGTTGTTTAAAAGCAGAGGAGGAAGTGATACAAAAATGTTCAGAATAATGCAGAGAGCTCCTCCCTCAGTGGAGGAAAGAGAGGAACAATAAGATTTATATGATCTGTCTCTACTGGTACACCGCTTAGGCCCAAAGTGTGCTCCCAAGTATGGGAAGTGAGCTTCCGTATGATTACAGCATGGCTTTGGTCAGCTTGCAGTCTGCCGAGCAGTGCTAAGGGGTTTGCAGGGGACCGGGGCGATTCCTGCTAGGCTATCTCARTGCAGCCATCGTATTTTGGAAGGGGAGAGAGACTAGCTGCACGGMTGTCCACCAGTCAGCCTCTGGGCTGGAGAATGGTCTTTGGTGGTTTTTATTATTTGCATGGACGTAGCTGCACAGTCTAAGGACTGAATGGACAATCTTTATCTTCCAGGAAGATCTCCTACATACATACACTACAAATTTCTCCCAGGAGCTAGATTAAACTGTACCTATGTAAGTATTAAACTATACCTATCTAGGTATAGTTTAATCTCATCAAAAAGTGCCACGACAAAGAGTCTAKCTACTAAGGCTTTTTCTCTGTGTAATTGCCTAAGTTGCTAGAAACATGAATCCTATTTTTAGCTCAATTTGTCTAGCTTCACTTTTCAGCTTTTGATCATCCTATGCCTTTGTCAGGAAAGCTGTAAATCTGCCCAGTATCAGTATTTTTCATAGATAAACATTCAAATAGTTTCCCAGATCTGTCTTTGTCCATTTTTAACACTAAAACATTGTTAAACCTATGTCCATAGTTGTATTTTAATATAATAAATCTGGCTTTTCTAGTAGATAACTGTTTTGTATGACAAGTTGTTGACAATCTAGATTTGTCAGTTGAACAATCTTGTGCTTAGAAAACCCATACAGTATCTGCCAGATTGAGCCCAATAATCCAAAAAGAATTAATTCTTAGTTCTGAGTCAAAAATGTATGTTTTTCAAATTGTTTGCAGAGACAAAATTAGTCCCTTCTATTAAATAAAATAGAGTATTTTAATAAAAAAAGATGAACAGCCTGCATATTTTGAATGCTCTCTCTTAAATAGTTCTTCTCCAACCAGTATGTCACAATAGGTTACCTTCCCACTCAATCTTCATTTAAATCATTATGTAAATTGTTTAGAGCATTTCCTCTGATTTCTCCTTCATTTTCTGTACTAATAATTTTACATTTTTAGGAGATACTATGTTTTGTTTTTATTCTTGTTTTTTAAAGAAAATTGAACTAGTTCTTTAAACTGTTTAGAAAAACTAAAATTCTTCATTCTCTTTCTCCTATGTTTAATGTCAAGCTGTTTTGTTCTTCTTTTTGGCTTCTTCMTTTATCCTCTGTCATTCTACAAGAAAAGAAGAATTTGTACAAAGATCAGTGAAAAGAAACTCATGGAACTTGCCTTTTCCCTAGATTCTTTCTGTGGAATTTCTGATAGGGAAGAGTGATTCAGTTCTTTTACCAGCTGCCTTTGTTGGGTGGGGAGAAAGGAAGGTCACATCTGGAGAGGCACAATAATTTTAAATCTGTGAAGCTCAAACAGCATGGAAAGACTTTCACTATGACATGCTTGAAGGACAAAATTTTCAGCTGCTGGCAGAAATCCCTGCTCCACAGGGCTGCATCATGAAACAAAGAACTTTGTTACCTGCTTTCTAGTCATCCTTTGCACACATGGTTAATCAATGCGTCATCATCCTCATGTATTTCTGGAGTGACAGGTCAAGAAAGGCTGACCAGCTTTAGACTTTGGGGTTATTCCAGTAGCCTCTGTCTTCCAGCTCATTTTTTAAAACTAATTTGCAAGCAGGTTTTACAGAGAAGACATATCACAGATATTTTTCCTGGCTGTGGTGAGATGATATCAGAATGCAAAAAAAATAAGAATAGTTTTCATACTGGCTAGATACATTATGCTTATAATTATTAGTACTTAGTCACAGGCAATTAGGGTTTTAATATGAACACATAGCGTCTCCCTGGACTGGATTTGGAATCTAATGCTAAGTACTGGTCTAGACTTAGGAGATTTGCTGGCTTACGTCGATCTGTTAGTTGAATATTATATTTTGCTGATGGAGCCAGGCTGAAAAAAGGCCTAGTAGTTATACCAACGAAAATGTCCTTTTGCCAGTATAGCTTTTACCCTTTCCTCAAGCAAAAGCTATGGCTCTTTTTTTTTTTTTTCCTCTCTTTTTTTCCTTTTTCACTTGATCTTTCAAAGCCTTATTACATGATTTTTTTTTTAATGTTTTGATTGCTGTGTCTATGCTAGAAGGGTTTCTGTTCATTCCCCAGGTATCACAAGCCTATAGGTTGGTTGAGACAGCCAGTAAATTTGTCTGCAATTGCATGTGACCTGATGCCTACAAATTACAGCACACATTGTCACACCTTCTGTAAAAAACCAATAAACTCGGAATCATCTGTAGAGTAGCTTTACTGCAAGAGAAAAGCAGTTAACAATTTTCATCTGAGTGCACAAGAAGGGTCTTTTCTGAGGAGCAGCTAAATAGACTGACACTTGGCTTCTTGTTGAGACATTACACAGGAGCACCACAGCAACTCAGTCTCTCTAAACCTAACCACTGTTTTGCCACAGAGCTCTGTTTCTCTTCCTTTTTTCTTCCCCAATTTTAATTTTATGCAATTAGAGTTGATCTTACCATTCCTTTAAAGTGCCTAGACAATCCCAGGCTCATATAATACTCCAACACTTCACAGCCACTGTGAAGATATTGTCTTACCTAAAATCCTTTGTTAGAGTTTTGGCAAATAAATATTACCCCTGAGCATTTGCTGGATCAGATTTCATCATTACGTCTGGTTAGGGTCTAAGCCAAGCAATCTTTATCCTTGATAGCAGCTGTTACCCTGCTCGGGTCAAGTAAGCTATGATTTCCTATCTTCCTTAAGCTAAAATGTGTGTTGAATCAAGACTCTAACACAGGTGAGCAGAGAGTCTGTATAAAGATGTGTAGGACATTTAGAGTTGTTATGATGGCTCAATATTGGTTTATTGTGTGACTTAAGATCAATTCCATGATTACTTTTAGCAGGCACTTAACTAACATTTTAAACATAAAGGGTCCAGTAGATAACTCCTTTTCAAAAGAATATTGGTATTTCCTACTTGAATTCAATTTTAATTTTGAATGGAATTCATACCTCGTTTCTTATTCTCATCTATGTTTGTTTTCTTTGGGGGGAGGGAAGTGGAGGTTTAGGTAGCTGAAAGCAGTGGTGCCATTTCTGAAAATAAGGATAGATGACTGCTTTCTGAAAGATCGCCAACAATAACTAGATCAGAGACAGTTCACCCTCTTCTTCTTGCGAGTGATTTATGAGACAGAAAACAGCATTTAATGAGGTCAGATAGCCCTGAAGGAGAGCAACAATACAGTTAGGCAAAATAAGCAAAAACAATAGGGAAATCTCAGGGAATCTGATAGACATACATATTACAGAGAAAAACTGAAAGCTCTTAGCAGAAGAAATTAGTCTCTGGAATGATATTACTAACTCAGCTCTGCTTTTTCCTCATGTACCACTTTATAATTTCAGATTCATTTGCCCTGCATTCCATAGCAATGATTGCATATTTTAGTATACTAACACAGTGTTTGTTTCACATATTTTTAAACCCAAAACTGTACACAAATTTGTTCCACTGTTTTTGATTCTAGCAAAAACTAAATTATGTTTTATTTTATACTAGTAAAATAGAAGTTGTTTTTGTTGTTTTGTTTTCATGTTTGTGAAAATCTAAGATTTTTTGAGTTATTTTCATTTGATGCTTGTCATTTTCATGATCTTCTTTCCCATTTAAAAAATGCTTCTTACTTATAGGACTAAAAAAAATATAAAATCATACAAGACAAAGCCCAATATTACAATATTTTTCCTTCTAGCATTTCTACAGCAAAAAGCTTACTTTTGCTCTACACCTTTGACCTTGCACATTGCTTTGTTAGTTATTTCTTTCAATCAGCTACTGAAATAAAAATATAGACAAACACATACTCTTGCAAATGCACCAACAATTCAAAAAACTCCTCAATAATATTTCCAGCAATAAGTTTTGAGACAACTCAAATTAAGTAGTACCAGTTTGTAAAGGCTGACAATGTGTAGATCTCTTTTTCCAGTTGCCCCGACTCAGCTGCTAGATTTCTGAAGCACAGTAAAAGTTCACTTGAAACAAGATATAGGCAGAAAATATGCTTTCGAAAGCTAACTTCAGAGAGAGAGTAAAAATGATTTTTTATGTCTCCCAAAGACTAAATATTGTCCTTTCTTTCATGATTTATTTTATTGGATCTAATCATTTCTATTTTTATATTAGCATCATGGATTCATTACCAAAAACAAAACAAAACAAAAAAAAAAAAGAAGTCCTTTCTTGCTTTTCAATATCTTTTCTAGTGACGGCTTTCCAGGTCCATAATGGTCTCTTATCTTTTTTTCGACGTTTTCCAAGACAGTGAAGTATCAGTATCAAAGCTGTCCTCGTAATTGAATTTACAGTGACTCGCATTCTACAACATGATTCGTCTGTCATTTTACTAACTCCTGAACTTCTTTGTTGTCCTATTGATATTAAAGTTTCATCTCTGAGTTTAGGCTTCACTGTTAATTTACAAAAATTTTCATTTTCCAAGGAAATTTTATTTGAAACCCTAAAATACTTTTAAAAATTGGAATTGCTAACTCAAAATAAAAGAGGATTATCATGTAGGAATATTGCCTGGGTTCCCTCATATAGCATTTTGATTAGTTATTTTCAATTTACCCTGTGAACGCGTGAGTGTCAGTTTTAGTCACACTGACGTCCTACAGAGCAGCACACTGGGGTAGTTGTCTCAGTTTATTCCCAACATCTGGCCGCCAGCAGAGGCAGATAGACAGCATGTTGAAGGGGTGTCTGTGCTGCTCAGCAAAAATAGTATATAGCTGTAACGTAACTTACTCCTTGATCAGGGGCCATATGGTCATGTCATCCTGGCACTGTGCCTGACTTATCGAGTCATGCTGAGAGACTAAGACCACAGCTGATACAGACAGTAGTTGGTACAGTCCCAATCCAAACTGTGGAGTGGTGAGGCAGCATAGCCTCATGGCACTACAACACAAAAGCAGGCATCTGGGGATCCTGTTTTTCTGTCTGTGGAGCAGGAAGATGGGCAGAGGCCTGATCTGTGATCAATCTGTGATCAGTCAATCTAATGATCCTGACATCAATCTGGAGTGATGAGGATGAGCCAGACCTACTGCTCATGGGAGACCCAACTAGCCAGCACAGGATGTACCAAGCTGAAGATGTATGAACAGACATACTCCACAGCACATGTGGTAAGGTCAGTGCTAAATGTACTAGATTCCAGTTTGTGCTCAGCACTTGGGGCACATCACAGATATTCAGATATCCCAGATCAATATGTTGCACCAGACTTTGCTAATGAGAGGGCTGAATGCTTCTTAGTGTCCTCAGTCCACACTGTGTAGTCATAATACTTCAGCAAACTCATTGCTGGGTCGTTCACTGAGTAGACGTGCTACCTCTGTGCTCTCTGCCTTTTTGATAGCTTCTATCCATTTTTTATTGGAGAAAAGATTATTTCTTTCTACTCTATCACTTAGAATCATAGAATCAGTAAGGTTAGAAGGGACCTATGGAGATCATCTAGTCCAGCCTCCCTGCTCAAGCAGGGTCACATAGAGCGTGTTAGACAGGGTTACATCCAGGCGGGTTTTGAATATCTCCAGAGAAGGGAACTCCTCCACCTCTCTGGGCAACCTGGTCCAGTGCTCCATCACTCTCACAGTGAAGAAATTCCCCCTCACGTTCAGGCAGAACTTCCTGTGCTTCAGTTTCTGCCCATTGCCTCTTGTCCTGTCACACAGGACAACTGAAAAGAGTTTGGCCCTGTCCCCTTGACACCCTCCCTTCAGGTACTTATACACATTGGTAAGATCCCCCCTCACTCTTCTCTTCGCCAGGCTGAAGAGACCCAGCTCTCGCAGTTGTTCCTCATAGGGCAGATGCTCCGGCCTTCTGATCATCTTCCAGCCCTACGCTGGACTCTCTGCAGTAGCTCCATGTCTCTCCTGTACTGGGGAGCCCAGAACTGGACACAGTACTCGAGATGAGGCCTCCCCAGGGCTGAGTAGAGGGGCAGGATCACCTCCCGTGACCTGCTGGCAACACTCTTCCTRATGCACCCCAGGAGACCATTGGCCTTCTTGGCCACAAGGGCACATTGCTGGCTCATAGTCAACTTGTCACCCACCAGCACTCCCAGGTCCTTTTCTGCAGAGCTGCTCTCCAGCAGGTCAGCCCCCAGCTTGTACTAGTGYCTAGGGTTATTTTTCCCTAGGTGCAGGACTCTGCACTTGTCCTTGTATCACTTAATGAATAATAAACAAACGCCAGTATAAAATCAAAGGAGAAAATATAGCACCTATTAAGAGAGAAAAATGTATCAGCAATACTATTGATGCTCAAGACATCAAGCATATATGGCTCAAAATGGTCTTGATCAGAAATATGTTGTGTGTTTGTTTTCACATGCCCTTTGTCCTATGATGAGGTTATTTTTTGGCCACAGTGCTGTTGTGGTGTCCCACAACAATGCTGTGTGTGTCTTTGGAGTACTGTCATCTTACTCTCCTAAAGAGTAACACATCACTCTCTCCTCCCCCCAGATAATAGCCCAGATTTACTCACTGCAGCTGGCCAGCAGATGCATATGCAGTCATGTTTTTAATTTTTACAGCATTTATTTCTTTCTGTGCCCAGTTACTATACTTCATGTATTCTAAAACTCTTCACTGGCCAATGTTTTTCTTATGCTATTGATATTGCTCTGGTCACAATTATTAACATCCTCTTGCTTCTGCTAAATTACCTTGGCATATAGACTTTTTGGATGCAATTTATCARTTTTCTAGGACTTGTTTCTTCTTTTCTATATATCAGATTTAGTGTTTTTGCCTGAAACTAATTGAAAACTTTTTTTGAGGCAGACCTACCTAGCAATGTAGCTCATACGGATATGAATGTTCCTGATATATTTATATATAGTATAAATGTATTTCTAAGTATTTCATGTGTGTAGGTACATGACATATTAACTACATTAGATTTAATATTAACTATATTAGATTACCCTCTCTCTTCATTGTCAGGAAGTCAATTTCAGATGCAGCTTAATTTTAACTATACTGTTTATCCTTGAAACAGGAACTAATTATCAAAAGTTTTGGAAAATGTATTTATATCTGCCAACTTTCTGGTAACACGGATATAAAAGTCAATATTTGTCCCATGGAAAGAATGAAATTCCTTTCAGATTGTTTCTTCTGACTCTTCTTCTGAGTGGGTAGACTAACTGACAGGCTACTATATCCCTATAATAGAAGGCTAACTGAGAATGTGAAAAGAAGTGCCAAGTACCATAGATTTATCTGAAGTCTAGAGATTAAACATCTCCTCATTTAAAGACAACATGACCCCTCTCAGAACAYGAGGGGTGTTTAAAATAGCTACCTTCAATTTTACTGGGTGCATCTCCATGCTGCATTGCAGAAGAAAAAATTCAACATCATTTATGAGGTGATTCAGGAGAGAATAATTACCTCAGTGGTATGTAACCATAAACAATTAATTCTTAACTAAGTGTATGGAGCTGATAATAAAGATGAGAATCATAAAGAATATAGCGTTGCATTCTCCTCCTTTTCCTCAGACGTCAAAATTTGAGATCCATCTGGTCATTTCAGTTAGAAGGAGAAACTTATGAGAGAAATCATTGCTATTCATTGGATGCAGCTCTGTTTATTTACAAAGAATATAAAGTCTTATTTCTCTGAAAACAACAGCAGCTTTAAGAAATGAAGACTGTTAGAAACATCATTTCAGCTAGCCCCATACCCACTAAGGTCTGCAGATATTTTCTTAAGAAAATAAACTTAGTATTCTCTCCCATGTGTCTTTTTACCTTGATCTTCTGCCTTTTTTCCTTTGTTGGTGTGTGTAGGTTCTTTCAGCTCCTCACACAAATAGGRCATGTTACTTTGCTGGTCAGTGTGSTGATCCTGTGGGTCCTATAAGAGACCCCAAAGAAACTTTCCTGGGCCCACAGGATTCAGGCTTCACAGAGGCATCACTATGGGCAGCGCTGCACCATCAGACTTCCTGAGTTTTGCCCATCTCACTYATTATTTAGGTAGAGGGTGGTCTATCCAAGCAGTGAGGAGGTTCTCAGAGGTTAGGGAACAGAAGGACAGTATCTGGTGATCAGTAGAAAGGAGTGACACTAACATCYGTTTAGTTATACGTGGCTGAAGTGCAGACTGGGCTCAGAATGAAGCAGTTGTGGGTGATTTTAACTGGGTACAGTAGTTAGGCTTAAAACTATTGCGGCGTTTTTGGCAGGAATCATAAACAAACACAGATGGTGCCATAAATAAATGAGGACAGTTGTTTTATTTTTCTGGAATTTCAGAACAAAAATCATATTTTAAAATATTTTTTCCTCTCATAATAACGGATCATTAACTGAAAGGAAAATATCTGCCATGCTTTCTTCTTCCAAATGCTTAGYAAACAATTACAAGCAGGTTGTACCSAGATCATTTGATTTTAATATTTATAGTTCAATCACTCTGCCCTCAGGCTTTTTCCATTGTCTATTTCTTGTAAGTGTACTATCAATACAATAGAAATCCTGTGACAGTGAAAATTCACAGTCAAAATATGTGTAAAGCAGTAGCAAAGAAGCTCCTATCTATAAAAATGTGATGGATTTTATTTTACATATTAATTCTTACTCTTAAAGACAAATAGCCTGTGAAAATACTTAGTTAAATATGGCACTGTTAAARCTAATTGTTCTTCTCTATGCTGTAGTTCATAAATCCAGAGTCAAGAAGAAACTACAAAGCCTACAAGGCTAGCATAGACTGAYCTTTTTGCAAGTGGAGCTCATATGGAAGTACAAAACCTTATCTTATAAAGAAAAGTCTATTCTAATTTTCTTCCAGTTTTGATGGATTACCCCACCTTCTCTTGGAGGTCGTATAGTATATCATTGGCTCATTCTAGGGTAGAGTTAGACTGAGTTTTCAAAAATTGGCATCAAGTATGAATCTATATTGGCCATTTATTTATTTTTTGATCATTCCAACATTTATTAGTGAATATAATATAAATAGGTAGCTTTCCAGCAATTATTTGCTGGAAAAGAAGACAAGATCTCTGCTTTTGTCAATCCCAAACTATTACAGGTCACTTATGTCATATGACCACAGGAAAAGCTTAGGAGAAATGTAAGATGCATATTAGTGTTATCATTCCCCATGAACGGGGAAGTATTTGCTGAGACTTTTAGATGACTTTTTTTTTTTTTTTTTTTTTTTTTGGTGAAATAACACATATTTGACATAGATATTCAGTAATTTAAATTCAGGTTTGATTAATTTAAAATAAAACATGTAAAGAGCAGAATGACTGTACTAAACCAGGGAATAGCATCTATTTAACAGGAAAGTGGAAAAGCTTGGCACCTTTTGCCTGAAAAAATGAACTTAGAGTGGACTTCTTATAACTAAATCAATGAGGTAAATACTTCAGTGAAAAAAGAGAATATTTAAGCCAAGGAACAATGCTGGCAAAAGAGCAAATGGACACACATACCTGAGGAGTCCTTTCAGGCTGAAATTTGGGACYGAGAGAGGGCTGAGGCTCTAGATCTGACTCACAGTAGAAACATTGAAGTTGAAAAAAATTAGTCTGAAGAAAAGGATAAAAAGGGCATGACTTCTTTTCTGTGATAGAATGGCCTTGGTGAAACAAGATGTACTTCTGTGCTTTTATATTCTTATGTTATCTTGATATTCTGAGTTGCTTTGTATGTAAAATCATTTATGTTTTAAAGCTTTATAAATAAATTTAGTTGCTGCAATATGCTCATCCTTTTTTTCCCTATGAAAACTATACTTTTGCAATTAAGTGTTGTGTGAGTATGCAGTCATTTATATGTCTATGCATGTCTGTCTGTCTGTTCTGTCCTGCACAATAGCTTTGACSCTGTGGGCTGATGTCAACCAATATGACATAGGTAGGTCTCAAGTTCTCCGTTTACACCAAACATTTTAGGCACAAGGTGAAGCAGTCCTCCTAAAGAAGTGGCTACTTTTTTCAGATCAATGATGAGAGGAAATAATTGTTTTTTAAAGGCTTCCTGAGGGAAATTCTTGCTAGCAAAGTTAAATGTCTGAACTCCAGGAATTACAGCCTTCTTCTGGAGCGCTACGTCCAACTGACAATATCATGTACCAAGACGTTCTCTTTAGGAAATCTGTTCACTAAGAGAATGATCTGGATGCCTAACATCAACACCTAATGTTATCTTACTGAAAAGTATGTGAAACTTTCTACAAAGCTAGTAGATAAAACCCAGGACCTAGGGGACATCCACGTCTTTCTGGAACAGCATCTGGAGGCAAGCATCTAAAGGTGTCTAAAATGTCACTAACATTTGATGTTAGGAACATGAATTGCTCCCCTAGTGATGAAAATTTAGAAGTTAAATGTAAATTTGGGAGACTGCATCCTACCTTAAATTGTTCAGTGCCAGTAGGCATTCAGATAAAGGAGGAGACTGCATGAATGAATGCCTTTACTGTTACCAGGCTACATATACAATAGAGAATATACAAGAGGAAGTATATTATGAATGTCCCACATATCGGAGAAATTTCAGTTAGAGTTTATATCTAATTAGATACCAGAAAACTTCTTTTCTGATGTGATATGTTGTTGTTTGTGTTTTCTTTTGGAGTGCATATAAAAAAAACAGAGAAAGGACTGGCTCTATGACCCATATTTTGTTTAGGCAAATCCTATGAGACCAAAGGAGAAATCAACAGGAAATCATGCCTCATTGCTTCTGTTCTTTATGCAACTGCCTGTTTTTTAATCAGATTTGTTTGGGGAAAAAAATAGAATTAATATGATGGGGTCYTCAACCTCTATCCATTTCCAAGAAAATCATATTAGGACAGAAAGGAAGTATTGAAGCTTCAGGCTGCATTTTAAGTATTTCAGGGAGTTCTGAGTACGTGAAAACAGGATATTATGAACAGTTCTGTTTTGCATCCTCCATTGGAACAGCTATAATAATAGTAATAATATAATTCTGTTTAGTTTAAAAGCTTTGAACCTGAGCAAAACACTGAATATTCATTGTGAAATGCACAGCTGTAAATAATGTTACATTAGCAGTTCAAATTATCAAATAGGACTGAAATTATGAAACTCTTTGTTTCAAGGAATTATCAAGCTATTTGGCTAGAATTTAGTGTCTTAATTAATAATTAAGATACTAAATCTAGAAAGAGTCTAGCATAGGGCTACAGAGATTATCAGAGGACTGGAGCAYCTGCCCTATGAGGAACAGCTGCGAGAGCTGGGCCWGTTTAGCCTGGGGAAGAGAAGACTGARGGGGGATCTGATCAATGTGTACAAGTACCTGAAGGGAGGGTGTCAAGGGGATGCAGCCAGATTCTTCTCAGTGGTGCCAAGCGACAGGACAAGAGGCAATGGGCACAAACTGAAACACAGAAAGTTCTGCCTGAATTTAAGGAAGAACTTCTTTACTGTGAGAGTGATGGAGCACTGGAACAGGTTGCCCAGAGGGGTGGTGGAGTCTCCTTCTGTGGAGATATCCAAAACCCACCTGGATGTAACCCTGTCTAACATGCTCTAGGTGACCCCGCTTGAGCAGGGAGGCGGGACTAGATGATCTCCAGAGGTCCCTTCCAACCTCAGCCATTCTGTGATTCTTTGATTCTGTGATAATGAAAAGTGTTTACTTATACAGAAAGTCCTTCTAGAACTGGTGTGGAGAGAATAATGTCAGGATGGAAACTTCAGTCATAAAGAAAAATATGTGCGTGCTTGTGCCTGACTTTGTAGGGGTGTATGTATGAGACTGAGAAGGAAAGATAGCATACTGAGACTTTCTTCCTCGTATCTTGCATTATAGTAGTATGGCTACATTGTTTGACTGTAATGCAAGAACCCTGGGATCAAACTTTTGTTTTACTTGACTCAAATGAAATACTTGAACTTTGGTTTCTCTAGGGATGTCATCCATTATAACAAATAAATACATTTTTATAACAGAAAAAAAAATGAAACTGAAGCTTAGATTAGCAAAATTCAAAATAAGAAATTGAAATACATCACTAGAGAAGGGCTGCTAAAGGAAATATTAACTGCTCTGACTCAGCTGAGACAAAACTGAGAAAATCCTGTTTAAGCTATTATCCCTGTGAAATAAGCAAACAGGTTTGGAGAATCTGTGCATGAATCTAGTATTTCTGAAAGTGAGGACAGTTATTAGTACTGGCTTGAATCCAGAAAAATGCAGACAGACACTATGTAAAAACTTCACACAGCTCTGCCTTTGTTCTGATCAATACCACCTTGGAAGTCCCAGTTGTCTCATAACCCCAGGCTGACAATCACGTCCAGGTGGATGTTCATTGAGATATAAATAATCTAGGACAAAATGACCAAATTTATTTTCAGTTATGATCCAATAAAAGATCTGGCRTTTTTCTTCTACAGTAAATTGCAACTTTTCAGTGCTACATTCATAGAATCATAGAATCACAKAATCAGTAAGGTTGGAAGGGACCTCTGGAGATCAKCTAGTCCAACCTCCCTGCTCAGCWGGGTCACCTAGAGCATGCATTAATTAACAATAGATCATAAATAAGATATGATTAAACTTCAAGGTTATATGAGAGGAACTACTTAACATTATTTCTCCATGAAAAAGAAATCTACAATAATAGGAGGAAAAAATTACCTCAGTAACACGTTTCAAGTATTCAAACATTTAAACTTTAATCAACATATTTTGTCAATATTTGCTTTTTCTAGCATTATCCACAGCTTTGAAAAGACTAAGCAATGCRCTGAGTTTCTGGAGTATCGTGAATAAAAATGACATTGTGCAATACTCCAGAGAAAAATATTAAGGCTGCACATAGGGATGTGTATCTTCAAACAAATCCATGTTGCTTCAATTTGATGTCTTTTCYTCAAGCAAATATAACCCAAATCACAAATGGCTTTACATGAGTTGCTGAATATGTTAGTTTCAGAATGCCACAATCACACCCTGAACTCCTTTGTGTCTGCTCCTTGCTATTTGTTGTAATTGGAATGTAAAGAACTAGAGTAAGGTTCTTCATAAAGYCAGACAAATAGTCTAGCCTCTTCCCAGGTTGTTCACTGTGTTTCCCTTGAACAATACATTTTCTTTCTGGCTAGCTTTTAGACAAATTCATTAATGTTCTTGCTTTCAGCCCAGGTCCGGGGGATATAAAAGGATTTTTAAACCCTGGTTCTTTAAATGTACACCTATACAGGAGAGGGCTACATATGAGGCAGTCACCTAGGAGTGACCATTGGTTCAGTGATTCATCCAACAAATTTTTGACATCTCCTTTAGTATGAGAYAAATTAAGCCCTAAGTCTCCAGTCAGATGAGTCCTACTCCCAAGCACAGAAACTAGCTGCTGGCATACATTTTTTGTAGAGTCTGGCGTCTAGGAACAGGACACATGGCTTCTTCCATACAACTGACTGATCAGGGAAGCAAATGTCCCAAACCTGAGTTGGAGAGGGTATATCTGAATTTGTGGAGCCCTCCTGGGCTTACAAATTGGGGTGCTTGCAAAACTGTAAACCTCACCGATTAGTCCCCCCTACTCCTCCTTTCCCTTCCCTCCACAAAAGAATTTAAACACAGACATTATTTTGGCTCACTTTTGTTTTCTGAAAACATGTCTGGTGAACAAGATCATGTTCACCTTTTATATAATCATGCAGTGCTTGCCAAGGAAAGGGGAAACCCAAGTAAAATTTTGTCCTAAGACAAATCARGGCTCAAACTCACATCTCTCACGAGATTGGAGATTAAGCTAGGACTCTCCTGGCAAGTCTGAACTACTAGTTCGGACAAAAATGTAAGACTTATGAGTCCAGAGAAACTGCATAAATGACAGTGGTCAGAATCTGTGAAGAGGGCATCACAGCTGCAGCTGCAATCCTGTAGGCTGAACAGCAGCTGTGAGGCCGGTGTTGGGCAAAGCCCCAACCACTTTACATTCTTCCTACATAGCGTCTGCTTGGTAATTCACCCTTATTTTGCTGTGTTTACATTTTCTTTTTCTYTCTCTGGCTAGAATTACTAGTAACAGGTGAAAAACATTTTTTTTTTCAATGTGGGAAGCACAACGGTGCTGCTGGGTTTTGAAAAATAAGTGTAAAACCCAAATATGTAGTGAGTTAGAATATGAAGTCTCTAGTTCCAATTAATTTTTTATGCAAAGATATGGAAACCATTGGGTCAGACAAATTATTTTTTCACACAAACTTGGAACAGTCTGTTTCATACTTAACGAAAAATGACACCCCTGTACTGAAATGAAAATGAATACTGAAAGCTTTCCAGCGGACATACAATGAAACAGCAGGTAACAGAGAACAAGAAGTACTGTCCTTACAAAGTAAGTTMAATTCAAATTAAATTCATGTTTCCTCTGGTATTCACAATACTTTACAGGTATAAAAGTCTCATTGCTGGCTTGAAACCTTGTACTTGTCTGTATTACTATTGTCAGTGTCATATTAAAAGTCTAGCTATTTCAGCTGATTAACTAGCATTATATATAAAAGTGGAATACATATATATACATACATATATATAGTACTTCTGAGTTAGGATTCCGGGGGCAATTAAGTTCAAGTAAAGGATCTACTTCATCTGGAACCAGAAATTGGAACCCATTCTATTACTTTCAGTCTCCTGCAAATTTTGGAAGTATTGGAAACCTGACCTCMACATAGGCCATTTCTAAGGCTCTACATGGGGACTGGAGTGGGAAAGAAGTTCCCAGCAGTGTGCTACACTTCCTTGAGTGGCCACACAAACAAACAGCAGAGGAGACGAGACACTGGAGTATCTTCTATCTGATATTAATATAGGTACCTGTGCACATAATGGCAGAAGAAGAGCAGGCAGAATACCTGTATAACATCATATAAACTTAGCTTTAAATTGCAGTGATACTAYGTAAGAGAACATGCTAATATCTTTTACATCTGAGCATAGGCTATGCAAACGTCCAATAATATGTATTCAACCAATCAGCTGGAAACCTAAAAGGAAGCCTTAAAATTAATTCAGCTGTGAAGAACTAAGGGTTATGTAATATAASCTAGGTGTGCAAAGCTGCTCTACTTCCCCAACCCCACTCTGCAAATGCAATTTGGTCATTACTCACAAGACATGTCTGTCAAGTGGAGAAGCTCCAACAGGAATAGCTTTGCTTCTTGCTCTGGATGAGGTAGTAGAGTAGTTTTGCACTGTAATGAGTGCATTTTCATTGACAAATAGTAGGCTAACCATGTGGTTCAGATGAAGACATGAAATCCTTCTGTACTCCCCTCAGTTGTCAAGGACATCCTGTTATGATGAYATACAGCATAATCAGGATGAGTAAAAAAAATAAAAAAACATTTAAATGTGTTACATTTCAAATTATTCTATTCAAAACACTAAAAATTAGCTTCCAAGCAGAAATTTTTATTGTGCACAGGTGATAGGAAAGGCTGCTCTTTGAGGTCACATTCTCTGTAACTRCAAGAATAGCTGAAGACAAAGTGCTTTTGCATCATTTCAGAAGAAAGGTTTAAGTCRCTACTGGCAAAACTTAGCAGCATTTCTGAAATGGTGCCAAAGTCTCCCCAGCTAAATTTTTAGCTCAGGTTGGCTAAGAATCAGCTTACTTGTTCCTCATTGACTAGGAGCACTTTTCTCAATGAGGAATTAATTTTTCTCCCTTTCCTCTCTTTAATCTGTTTGCAGCTTCTTTAGTTAATAAGTAGATAATCAAAAAAAAAAAAAAGAAAAAATAGAAATCCTAAGTGACAGTAGCCATTATTTACTTACTTTACACTATGCATCCCCTGTGGTATATTGGATTCCAGGCATCTTGAAAGTACTGTGGAGTCAAAACCACAGCTATTATTCATCTTTTTTTTTTTTTTTAACTGCTTTTAGTGAAAATATGCAGGTAAAAAAAAAGATTATGTTTGAAACTGTCATGGAGTAAGAATGAAAAGCAGGAGTTTATGACTTGACTCATTTTTCCTTAATTACTGCATTGGCYTTTTAGTTTTATTGATTCCATTATCATGCAATTCTTTATTTAATCTCATGTAGATGAGAATTGGGTGGCGTGACATTTCTTGATATGAAACAATACAACAGAAGGAAAGAGGAAGAAATATATCTTATATGGTCATTGCTAGGTAAGAATACTAAAACAAACTACTTATTTTGATTGTTATATTCCATCTTCTCCCCCTTTCTTTTTAATACTGGAAGGTTTCTGAATATTTATTTTGCTTTTTTTATAGTACAGCTGCAAAGTTGAACTTGCTCCAAAAACCTGGAGGCAGCATGAAAGAATGAGTCTGGCCAGTTTGCCCTCCATTGCTTTGGAAGATGGAGAGGATACATAYATGAATTTTCAGATCATCATTCTTGAATAGAAATTACTCAAGGATTGTGKTTTTTGTCAGAATCTGTGAAAAAAGGAGATGCAAGGAACAAGATAAATGTACTGAAATATCAGTCAGTTAATGATACAAACAGTGGTTTTGTAATGATCCTGAAATATATGAAGAGTAATAATTACTGTTATATATAGAATAGAAGCTTCATTGAAGTTTTAATGAATGATTGATTTCTAAAATGATATGAAAAAAGACACTTCAAATATTAGCTACACAAAATTATCTTTTTTTTTGGACTATGAATACTTCTATTTTTTTCATCAAATGCTTTTAAGGCTCTGTGAATCTGCTGTGTTAAAATAGATCATGACCACTCATGAGCACTTTAAGAATGAAAATTAAAAGCAATACTCTTATTTTGGATGAGCTAGTCTATCTTTATTCCAGGCAAGAAAGCCTGAGCAGCAAATGAAGTGTCAGAAAAACCTGCAATGTCAAATGAAGTGACACTATCGAYTGGACTTGATGCCCCTTAAAGACAACAATAGATTATTCTATCATTTACCAGGTTACAAAACAGATATTGTTCCTTTCTGGAAAAATGTCATTAAATATGGTTAAATACTTTTCAGTAATGTGAACAGTTCTATATCCTGCTTGATCAACCAAGTAATGCAAAGGGCCTAACAAACAAAAGCTGAGAATGTGTWATTTTTCATAAATACTGAAGGATGGACAACAATAAAGATCAGGAGTGGAAAAGTACTTAAAGCAAGGACAAATGTTGCTACTAGAGCTAACTGGTGTGAGTTTGTRACAGATATATTAATATGGAAATAAAGGTCCCTACTCAAAGTTATGAGATTCTGGAGGAATCTATCTGGAGAAGTGGTGAAACTAAGAAATAGAAGAGCTTTAGTGTGGAGCTGGAGAAATGAATAATATGGCTGTTCTCATTAGCGAAAGACTCTATTTGATATGGTGGGAGATGATAGCTTTGTTCTCATGTTCCTATAAACTTACATTGGAAAAGAAAGAAAAAAAATGTATTTCTCTGGTTAAGATACCAGCTTGTGATTTTGAGAGCTTAGATTAAACTCTATTTTTGACGTATATATCCTGCACACCTTTAGAAAAATAAATATGCATTTTGCTTCTCACTGCCTATATGTAAAACAGAATTGATACAAGTTTTTCGCTAAATTATTCTCTATGTTCTCTATTTAGATCTTTAGGTCATAGGAGACAACAAATACAGTATTTCCTGCATATTGATTTCATTTTCCTGTGAGACTTCATGGGATCACCATTAAAATGAACAGAAAAATACCTAACTTTAAACTGCATTGAAGATAAACTGCTGGTATTTTCTACTACTTGTTCAAGTCCCCTTTTTTACGGGATGTCTACAGTAAAGACCAGTGACTAAGCCAATTCAATGAATCTTACAGCCAGCAGACATGATTACCTGCATCTGCTAGATGCTCAGAAAAAAAGTCATTCTCATTTGTCAGTAAAAAATAAGTCTAGTTTTGAATGCTTATGTAGTAATTTTATATCCCTCTACCTCCCCTTTTTATTGTTCACTTGCTTGTATGTGTGAGAATGTATATTCTAATTACTTGCTAACCACTAGTAAAGCGGAAGTAGAGGAGCATAAGATTAACAGATCATTCCAGCAGGGAATATTTTTCAAAATACTGGCATCATATCTCTCCTACAAGGTGAGAGTGTTAAGGTTATTTGCATATCTAAATGACTACGCTAAATAAACTCCAGACAGCTCACTATTTTCTGAAATCTGATTATTCTCTGTAATTATAACATTATTTTCCTCTTTCCCTTTTCATACAAACACTACTTAATTACTGTTTCAGAGAGAGAGGAAATCAAGATCAAGTAAATTACAGTTAAATATGAAGCAAGCTGTTCAAACTATTTAATAGCATTTCTAATTTAATGGAATGTTTTCTCTCTTATTCAGACCAGATTACATAAGATTATGTGTACTGAATAACCATAAATTCCCCTTGAATCTAGGATAAGTTGGAGAGCCTCACCATCTTCCAGATTTTAATAAAGTATTAACATTGGTTCATTTACAGATTATTGGGGAAGAAAAATTATTACAGTCAAAAGACTCTATTCCTATGACTTCCCCCACACTTGGCATAAATGTCACTGACATTTTAGCAATAATGACTGTTTGGCAATGTATTCTTAGAAGGATCAAGCAATAAATTATATCCTGAGCAGCAGTTCATGTGAGAGATGTTTAGCTTTGCTTTGCCTTGTGTGACTACATGTGTGTTTACTTTCCTTTTAAATCTAGGCTAAACTAGTTAAATCTTTTTTTTTTTTTTTTTTTTTTTTTTTTTTTAATGAGTATTTTTGGAGGTCAGGTCATAGTTTTAAATTATGAGTGCTTCTCTGCAGTAATATGTTTTGCAAGAAGTCTTTTCCCAGGTCCTCCTATCTCTTTTCTCCAGCTAGGAAGAAATGCTTATTTTGAAAACTAAGCGTAATTCTAAGTCTTCATGTCACCCTTGGCACCTTTTAGTACAACCAGATAGATATTGCTATATAGTTTAAAATGTCACTGATGATCAGAATTTCGCTGATCAAAATTTCTGCTATTCATAAAATATCTACTGTGTAGATACTAGTTTCTTAGTAACATATATCTTGGAAAAATCTTTCATATTGAGGATTTTCAGGTTACCTGTAGTTCTGACTTGAAAAAATAAATAAACTTTTCTTTAGGAATTGGTATGGATGTTGCAAATTTTAAAATTTCAGAGGAAAGGAATCTAGGAAAACCTCATAGGAAAGCTGGTGTCCCAGAAGCCCTATTTCAGGGGCCAAACTGTATGTGAAGGCCACTGGAAATCCTGAGATATCCTATTCTGAGCTTTTACGAGTACGTAGGAAATAAAGTAGTCCCAGCAACTAACTAGGGGAGCTGGAAGGAATTCAGGCAAGGATTAGATACAAGTGATGTATTTAGATTTTAATGTACAGACTAACCATTCTTCTGCTTGGCTCAGTAAGTATTTAAGCATTTAGTGCAAAGTAGAATAGCATCAGCAAAAGAAACTGAGAACTTTTCTCAGAATAGTTTACACTATATTGAATGATATACTCTTTGCATATATGTCTTTAATTACATGTATTATTCTATATCAGAGTACTAATCACTTAATCACTTAATAGTGCTTATTAATAATTAAACTACCCTCTAGAAATCTGGGGAGGGGAGGAAGGGAAAAGGATGAAGGTTTTATCTCCTTTTCTATGAGTTTAGCCCCTTTTCCCCAAGTACTGTTCGGTTGACAGTATTCAGAAAATTTTATTCAAATTTATGGATATTTTGGGGATGCCTAAACCCACATTTTTTAGACAGTAAAGTATACATTAAATGAATTTAATAAGTACCAGCTAAATTTGGTTGATGGCTTACTTCTTTAGCTTGTTACTACATGTCTCTGACACTTCCATATTTGTCTAAATAGGTTCCAGGTGTATCAAGCAGGGAGGAGAGAAACAGAGAGGGGAATTCATATGAAATTAGACAGATAATTAAAGCTGGTTTTATATCTTGCTTTTCATACAAAGGCTGTTCCAGGAAAATGAAAATTAAACCAAGCAATTCAATAGCTCTCTTTTCAAAGCCTATTGTGTACAGCCATCGCGTTGCTTCCTCATTGTGCTGAGACATTCTGGGCCACACCACTTCCACTGTTTTCCAAGATTTTGTTATAATTGCAGATTTTGTATCACATTTGTGTAGTGGATTTGATTACAATAAACTAGGAGATCTAGGAGAAAGATAAACTTGAAGAAATGCATTTTTGAGACACTTGTGATATACAAAGAGATTAAATATCTTAGGGCTGGTTGAAGTCTGTACAACATTTTCTCATAACCTATTGGAAGCTCTGTTTGGTTGTTTTGCTAGAATCATAAACTTACCACATCACTGAGTATTTGTGTTTATAGAAGAGAATCTTGCATCACAAACTCAGACTAGGTGGCACCCCATGGTTAAAAGGACTTGGAGTACAAATCTTGCATTATAACAAAAAATTGGACAGAAAACAGGTGCTGCTGGTGGTGTGCAATTCTGATGTGGTCTAACTAGAGTCCCTCACTTTTAACTCTTTTCTATGAGGAATTTCTAGGTCTGAATTGGAGTTGCCACTCCTGCTTAATCAAGTTTAGGGCTTGGGAAAAAAATAAGAAAATCTAGTGTTCAGTTTTCTTGACCAGTTGGTTCTTTAACAGGCACAGTGAACCCAAATTTCAAATCTAAAGGAGAAATAGTTTTCATATACACACTTTGTTCTTTCAGCTTTATACCATTCTGTATTCTTCTATCAAAAAAAGGGGGGAGGGGGAAGGAGACAGTAACAACAAAAGTTGCGTGATTGTATAATTTAAGCTGGGCAAATTTCTGGAAAGAAAGTAATAAGGCAACCCTAATAAGGCCTTTTTACCAGTCAAGAAGCAAACATGAATAACGGGCAGCAAACATAGAGCATGTAATGCAAGTAGCAGAATGTGAGTAGCAGAAAGCAGCGCTGAGAGAGCTACTGGAAGGTGGGTGAACGTCACAGTTTGACAAGATGGAGTGGAGCACCAACTCGATTTCAGGCAGTTAAAGATGCGGTAAAGAGACCACAGAGACTTCATAAACATATCTGTGCTACAAATGAGTCAGAAACATGGGGAAAATGATAGTGACAGCCAGTGGAACGGCACAGTTTTGGCAGTGCAGAGGGGAGATGGGACATTCATTTCTAGGGAGAATTAGGAAAACAAAAGCAGCAGCAGCAGCAGGTAGAAACTGTTACCAGCTCGACAGCTAGGGTAACTCTCAACTTGAATTGTTTTTATGCAAATGTTTTATGGCACAACTGCTTGCATCTTGAAGAAAAGCACACTGTACTGTGTCATTTCACAACCACTCAGGCCATTTAAGGCCAGCAACCATTACTGCATTGTGAATCACTTCGTTCTTCCTCTGCAAATATAGCTTGTTTGGGAGTTTATTTAATCAAAAATATTTTCCAAAAGAGGGTTTTAATATATATCTTCTTAGTAAAAACTCTAGTTTTGTCAGAAGACAAAACTGCAGATAATTCCTGGTTATAATAGAAATATGTGCTTGTGTAAAGAGGAGCTGTTTCTAGGAGTATCTATCAGATTCCATAAATGCTCTCCCTGGAGGAATGAAAATTTTTTGCCACGCTGCTCTACCCAGAATTCAAAAGTGTGATGAAAGCCTATTCTGGACAGTAGCATCTGTATTCAGATACAGATACATTCAGATACAGCTACATTTTCATATGTAACAGACATAAGGATCAGTAGTTAATGGAAGAGGGGACATGGGAAACTGGCAAGAGGCAAAGGGAATTTTGACGTTGGGCAGAACACGGAGAGCAAGATTTAGATAGGCAAGGATGGAATATAGCTCTGCTATAGTCAATAGAGATCTTTAGTTATCTTTCATAAAGATCTGCTGCCATTTGAGATGTGTTTGGATATCCCACGTGGTCTCAATCTGCCACTCCAAACGGGCAGTGATGGTCTACAGTCATAACTGCCAGTCCTGTGCAAATGTCCCAGAGATCTGGAGTTTCTGAAACACATCAAGCACCTGCGTTTAGGCAGCTGAACACTGACCTTAATCAATAGAATATATTAATAACTGCTCAGATGACCAAAACGTGTTTACCTTAGGGTGTGCTGAAAAAATCGTTAGATAACTTTGACTGTATTCATCAGATCAGTATTGACTGAAAAGGATTAGATTCCCACTTCACAAATGTATATCCATTTGCCAGCACCTATACTGAGTACTATAGATGCTGTAGGGGATATTAAATAGTACTAGATGTTTATGTGTAGGCAACAGAATCAAGCTCCTAAATATACATATCCACAGCCTAGTGTTGCATTCCCCCTAGCAGACTGTATAAATTGAATTGAATGTGCAATCGTAATTAGGAGCTGGCTGACATAGGTAACATTTATTTGAAAATCCAAAACATAGCAATCATATAGGCAATGCAGTGAGGAAATGTGTCAGATTCACACACTGCTCAGACATTGACTCCTGTAAAAGAAAGCACAATAGGAGTAGAAATAAAAACTGTTTTACTGATAAAAGACAATTCTGTCAATAACAGTGTATTTGCATATAGCAGACAACTGAAAGGCTCGGTTAGGCGTAATGGGGTAGTAGAGTGCTGGACTAGGAGACTGGGGTTTAGGGTCATCTTCACCTCTGACATTGACTCAATCTTGAGAAAACCACTCAGCTTATTTAATTTCTGTTTCCCCTCTCCCTTATCCTCCTGTCCTCTCTATAGTCTTTAGTATTTATTAGTAGAGAAACTCTTTCTACAGAGGCTCCTCACAAACAACAGGTCTGGATCTTACCATACGCATCGAAGTAAGGTGATTCTGTTATACTTTGATATTTGTGTTACATAAAGTCAAAATAAGTACAATTTCTGAAAAGTAAGTACCTATCACCAACCTTTGCAAATCAGAACACGTTCTAATGAACAACAAATGAAACACACAACATTTTACACATGCCCTCAGAAATTATAGAAGTTTTTGTTAGAAAAGAGTAAAAACTTCATTCCACTTAGCTCACGTCCATGGTGTAGATATAAAACATGTTGCTTTTAAAAATTAAAGCCTTGTTATATTATAACTTAACAGGCATGCTCAGAGGGTTCTGCATAAAAATGGAGCTTAAAGAACAGTGTTTCAGGCAATATCCTGTTATGTATCTTTACTCACTTCTTTATACTCTTTCTCCCATTGTTTCCTATTTCAAGGCCACAAACATTCTCAAAAAAATCAACCAACCAACCAACCAACCAACCAACCAAACAAACAAACAAAAAAAACAAACAAAAAAAAAACAAGCAAAAGCTGAAGAAAAGGTGAGTAAATGTAAACTACTGTGGTGAGGCCAATGAATACAGCTACCAATTTTCCACATTCCCCTTTTCCCCTTGCAGAGTCAGCTTGACTTACCCTCTAATCATCTCCCAGCAGTGGGCCAGTGATTATAGCCACAGGGACCAGCTTCTCCTTCCCTTTTATGTAGAGCCATGAAAGCAGAAAGAAAAGGCATGACAACAGCTGAAGAAAAAACAGCACTTCTTTCTCTGCAAGATTTATTTCGTTCTGGCCCTAAGCCTCCTACCAGGCAAACAGCTATTCTCTGCTTCCCTTCTCCACCTTTCTCCAAACCAAAAGGCCTCTTGGGGTGCCGAGCACCTTCTCCTCAGTGTGATTAAAGGCATGCAGCATCTGACAGGATCGAGCCTAGAAAGCATTTTATGATTATAATTTTTAACTGTTATACAGAAAAATTGTGAACACCTACTTCCCAGGCTTAGCAGCCTATTTTTGCAGAAAGACTAGCATTCTCTTTAGAACATTTCATGCAATTGCCATTTTTTTCTGTGAATAATATCTGATATTCAAATCTTCTAGCTCCTCACCAGTAAAAACAAAAATTACTATCTCTTCATTGCTTGATAACAATATACATTTGCCAGTGCTGCAACACACTGGAGCACTGTACTTTGAGTAGCGTAAATAGCCGTTGGATGGGCTTAATTTCTATAATTATTTTGTTAATAATAACAATAATTTTAATTTGCRTTGTCTTTTGTTTTGAACAGGTACAAAAAGATGTAAATCAAAACTAAGGCTGAGACTTTTCTATCTGTAATCATAATTCAAAGATCATTTCATATTAGAATACAATTTAGCAAACAGTAGTGAAGACTGTTTACAGGAAAGTACTCATGACCAATAACATCTGTTCTGTTTTCTTTTGCTCTGTTATATAAACCAAGATATAAAGGACAACTCCAYTTTATAAGAACAGCCATACGGGCTCAGATCAAAGGTCCAGATCAGGGTCCTGTCAGCAAGAGAGGCTAAGCTAGAGAGGAGCATAAGAAACAAGGCAAGTACAAAGCAATTCTTCCCTTGCTTATTGCATATGGATAGTCATGCTCAGTGGTTTTGATTCTTACAGAATTCTGTTTGAGCTTCACTGTATCCGTTATACATTGGATTCCACAACAACCTGTGACTGAATGAAGGACAGCAAAATTACAGAAGTCTCAAAGTATCTTCAGAGCCTGATGAATGGATGTTTGTTGGAGTGATATGTAACTGAATTACAGACTTATTCAGTGATTTCTTCTACATATGCGACATTAATTTAAGTGAATGAGAATGAATAAGTATGCTTATGTCAAAAYACGGAAACAAAAACTTGTGAACATTGAAAAATATGAGGGTAATATTTCTTTGTCATACTACTACTTTCCAAAGAAGACATTTGCACACGAACTCTAAGAAGCTAAGAAATAGCTTGAAGGGCAGGCTGGAGGACAGTCACTTCCCGTAGCATGTATCTCACTCAAACCGGAATAATCCTTGTTGCTTATTAACTCACTCTGAGATATAGTTTAAAATAAACTTTAAAAAAGCAGAAGAGAGCAAAACTTAGTAATGTCCTAATTTTCTAGTAAGAATAAATTTGGTTGCGGAACTCACCTGTTAATAAATGTAACCCACTTCTATTTAAGAAATAAGAAATAGGCATTCTCAAGACAGTGTCCAGGTTCAGTGAGAAATAGTGAGTTATATCTCACAGATACATTTTGCACACAACAACTTTGTATTTTGCTTATATATTTTGACAGGTGTTTGCCATTTCAATGCTAGACGTTTTATATAGCTATCCAAATCATTCTACCAAATCATGGTTCCATTTTTCTTTTCACGGTTCATTGTCAAGTGCCTAAAACAACCAGAATCATTCACTTCAATGTAGTGGAACTACATCGTGAATTATCATTCACTCCCTCTTGGAGAAAACTGAAGAAAATATGATAGAATCTGTTCTATATCATTTTTATGACAACGTCTGCAGTTAGTTCCTTAGTGAGTATATAGTGCTAGAYAGAAGCACTTGAAACAGCATTGTAATCAAAATTTGCAGTCCTGAAAATCCCTACGCAGCTTCCGACAAACCCTAAAAGTACACACACTCCATAGGGCCTGCTGATTTTTACTTTACATCGTTCAAGCACCCAGTTTTGTTCCTTTGTATATTCAGTTCTTCAGGTTTGGCAGTGCTGATTTGGAATGACGTCTCTCTCCCAGACTCCCAGATAAGGATCCCAGAAAACAAGACTGGTGTGCAAAGGGCTCTCCCAAATGCAGAGCCAGGACATGCCTATTTGGACAGTACCCTGACTATTGCAATGGATGAATCTCTTTARAAAATAACTGGAGAGGAAACCCCTGCTTCTGCACTGTCGCGCCCTGAGTGCACAGGAGGGAATGGGGGAGCACTGGGACGTGTACTGAAATGTAACTCAGAGCATTTAGTGACAGCAGGGCTTATTTCCCTGTTCTGTCTAAAGAGGTTAAAATCCCACGAGTGCAGTCCTGTTGCAACACAGTTTAAAGCTATTGTGGTCAGAGCACTTCTTTCTACCTGTGAAAGCAGAAAACAGTGTAAGTTTGACAAGGTGAGATAAAGAGCCCAAGAAGGATTAACTTGAAATAAATGAATTGGGCACTTATTGGGGAGAAGAGAGTTGAACTCATTCCCCTGTTCTGAAGATGATTTATGCCTTTGGTGTTAAGCAGCTAATGGACAAAGGGAATAGATAATCTTTGGTGTCCTCCCAGTTGAATAATTCCTGATTTCTCTGCTGGGTTGTTCAGCAGCTTTAGTAAGTTGGAGAGCCCCCCTCACAAGATGATTCACAGAGTGGCTGTTGGGAGTATGAAAAATTTTGTACCTCTTCAGTCAGAGGAAGACTTTATAGCTGTTCTACCACATTCAAGTAACTTCTAGAAAAAAAAATGTTATAGTAAGAGAAGAGTCTCATGAGAGCAACAGCAGCCCRGAGAAATATGTGCATTTTGGTGAATGAGAAGACATGCCTGTCTCAAACACATCCGTAAACTTCAGGTGGTTCAAGAAACATGCATTATGTTCAGATCCCTGAGCCCTGGAGAAGCCCAGAGCTGCAGGGATCCTCTTTGCCTAAGGATTTCCTCCTGGCCAGCCACAGGTGAGGGTGCCGGCCTTGGGGAAACCCCCCTGCAGCATCCAAATTGGTTTGAAACACACTGTGAGGCCCTTGTATGGGACCCAACTCTTCCTGCATGTTCTCTGCCGGTATAGGCTGCCTGTGTATACTAACTGTGGTTTTAGCTTTCCTTTCGGGGTCTAGGTATTGCAGTGCTTGGAGCTGCAGTCCGTGTCTGAACCCCTTCTGGCTTTCATGTCTTTATATCTGTGTTAATAAGGTAATGCCGATGAGAATTATATATACGGGACCTTTATTCCTCAGATGACTGTGAATCCTGAGGGAAGCATTTAGAGTTATTCTTGCTTCAGCAAAGGCAAAACCGAGGCTATTGCTAGTTTAGGCTCTTTTGAAGATTAGATACCATGGTGATGTTTTGTGGGGATATCTTTTCAAGTTAGCGCCTTTGGCAAAATAATTAATGTTAAATGAGCATAAGTAACTTCCTAGGTGGAGTTTTATTAAATTTAAACATATATATATATATATATAGGATATCTTTTCAAGTTAGCGCCTTTGGCAAAATAATTAATGTTAAATGAGCATAAGTAACTTCCTAGGTGGAGTTTTATTAAATTTAAACATATATATAAATATACATGCATATATATATGGGGGGGAGAGAGAGAGATGTATATTGCTTGAGCAATTTCAGTGATTCTGGGAGTGATACCTAAAGCAGGAAATGAGACACAAGTTATGGCAACTCTCGTAATATCTCGCCATGGGAAACTTCTTCAAAACAATGGGGATTTTTTGGTGCATAATTCTCCAAGCAATCTCTCTGATCCTATTTCAGTTTCAGTTTACTTTTAGGCAGGGGCAAACAGCCTGGAAAGGAAAGACTCCTGTATTTTAAGAAAGAATACATCTGTCTGAGTTCCCTTTAAAAGCCTTTAACATTAAGTACATGAATTGTTACAGCCTGTGGAGCACCTTTTTCAGGCCCCGGGGGCCCCGGCAGCCCTCGCTGTTGTTGCCTCCCCCTGCCCAGCCCCATTCCCCATTGCTGCCCCCCAGCACCCCAGCGGTGCTGGCTGCAGCCCTGGCCGACACCGGCCCCAAGGAGCCCTCGGCCTCACCGCCCCCGGCATCCATTTACCTACTGTAATGTCCAGCCCCGGAGACAGTATCCACCCCCCCCCCCCAAAAAAAAAGAGATTATTCTAGAAATATATACTAATTTATAATAATGCTGTTTAAATTTGAGACTGCGGGCTAATCTGTGTCTGCTATATACAGATTATGCTGTATATATAAGAACAATTCAGCAATTTTTCAGTTGTCAGAAACTTATCTGTGTTAGACTACTGTTGTYTTCTAAGAGCCACAGATGAATAATGCAATAGATTGCACTTTAAAGCACAACATTCAGGATGACCAGAAAGAATGTATGTGTTAAATCATTACAGTGCTTTGCAGTACTCAGGCTGTAACGCCCTTAGATTTAGGAAATCAGTCAAATTTCCGATGCAGTGGGGAATGCCAATGCAAAATATAAGCAGAGAAATGACCTGTGTGAGTATCTGTTTTGCTTCTCTAGCACCGCTAAATCATTCCCGTGAATTTATTTTATTCATACTATTTCCAGACTCAGACAATATCTATTATCCAAATTTACTAATATTTAGAAAAATGAGAATTTTGCCCCTCCAAGGAAAAATTGAGCTTAATGGCCTTCATTATAAATTTTTAACCATTAGACTACATTCTATTTTCCCCACACTACTATTAAAGTGAAAAAGGTCATTTTGTATGAGAAATAACATCTTAAATGAACTATAAAATTGCTTGGCTTCTATTTTTACAGAACTGAGCTGGACAGGACACTGAAGAATTCAGCATGAACAAATAGACTTTATAATCAGCCTAGTTCATCGTCAGAAATCCAATATACAACTGCTGTGCACAATTTGTCAGATGAATATTTTCAAAACATTTAAGTGCATATTCATAAGCTGCAACATGTTTTAATACTATGAGAAGTGAAATCTGCACGTTTACAAGCTTATCTATGAGACAAAATTGGGTCTGGATAATCTATTTTTGGTAGTGCATTAGAAGAAAAGAATATTGACTGCAAGTGCCCACATGKTGCTTGCAAATCTGTCTATTAGAAAAATACTCTTTATTTGTAAGCTGAGCAAATTTAATATGGTATCACTGAAATACAATAAAAAGCCACAATGCATTTTATAGTCACTTTTCAGAACAGAACCACATGTTAAATATTTACATGACAGTCTGAAATAGTTCCTGGGCTGAAAGTGTTTATTAGTTAAAACTGGCTTCATTCTGCTTTCCTTGCATCTTGTGTAGTCATTTACACCTGTGTAATGATGTATTTCACTTCATGTTATGTGTTTTTTTATGAGGTTTTGGCAGCACAATGGGGTCATAAAGCCGGTCAATATAATCATTGAGGAATATTTTCAGTCTCTGCATGGTGTACAATCAGCTTAAAGGTCTTTTACTAGTCTTGTTCATAAACTCCTGARGGAAAGAACTACARCTTGAGAAAAGGGGGCTTGAGCACAGTGTTGAAGTATGTGAGGCAAGTGAAAACTAGGCCCACTGGATGAAAGAACATGTCTATCATAGATCTTCCTCTTGCATTTTTCTGCTTTTTTACATCCTTCAAGACAAGATTCCATTTTGTTCAAGGTAGGTAAGGTCATAAGTGAGGTGAGAACTTGTCTTTACGCCTACAGTGCAGCTGAGGGCAGAAGATCATTCCCATATGGGAACATGTTGCATACTATTTCTGTATTAAGCTACCACTGTACAGACTCTGACTTAATTTTCCTTCAGTCACACCAATATTTTTCTTTTTTCTTCCTCTCTTGCCATCTCTTAAACATCACAGGGCATTTTCATGGTGTCTCTAACTCTTAAGGCTATTTGCAACCTAGAGATATAACACAGAACCAGTTTTAATATTTGAATTATTTAAAATTTGAATTAATATTTGAACATAAAATTGTTCAAAAACTTTTTAGGTTATCATTAAAATTACCTGAGAAACACACTTATTTTAATTTTGATATTTGTAACCTTAAGACCATCAAATGCACCTCATACCTTGTAAAACACAATAAAAGGGAATCTCAGCTGACAAATAGACCACTCACCAGCGTTGCTATGACAGTCAATGATTTATTTTTGAAAGCAGAATACTCACAAAAAACTCACCAGGCAGGCTGTTGGAACTGCTGGCTGTGCAGGCTAGTTTGCTGCCCCTAATTTTAACTGGAGCTGACGAACTTTTCATTAAAGGGGAATAAAATAAAATAATAAAATAAAATAAAATAAAATAAAATAAAATAAAATAAAATAAAAAAGCATTAGCTGCTTTCCCAGAAGGGCAAAACGGAAATCAGTGGAAACAAAAAGTTTAAAACTTTTCATCTGAAGAGATGAACTGTTGTATATGTACTGTTTACAGACACACAAATGCCGGAGCACTGTTTGCATCTTAACAGTGAGTCATCACTGGAGACACCTGGGAAAAGGATATGTTTTAACACATATGTAGACTGTCTGTAGACTCCTTCTTCCAGAGTTTCTCTCTCACTGTGGGACGCAGGACTGTGTTAATTCTATGTGAATAATGTTCCTAACTCTCTCACATCCTTTTCTTCAGGCCTTTCATTCAGGTTAAATCATCTGTACTTACACAGAAAAGCTCATTTTGAGAGTAAGAGACTACTGAGTTGGAATTTTCTTAGTTTTAGAAAGAAACCATTCACTAAACAATATTGGACCAAAGGAGAAGCACTGGAAGGAGAGAACAAAACTGAAGACCATAACAAACAATGAAGAAAAAGCTTTTAACCTAAAAATCACTGAATCAAATCCTTGGTAGTACCAAATTTGGGCCACATTGTCAGACAGCGAAATGGAATTTCGTTCTGATTTGTACCAAATGACAAAAAGGTGGAAAAAATCAAGCGCTTCCTAAGATGAAGGGAGTTAACATTCACTAAAAGTATACACAAGTCCTCCATCCTCTAGCAACTGGAATATATGTTTTATTTGTGCTCATTTTATCTTGACAGATTTACTCCCACCACATCCCCCACCAGTAGATGATGTTAAAAGCATTAATTTTAAATTACATTTAAAATAAATGTAGTCTGAAAGATATGTATAAGCTGTTCATGATACAAACATATCATGCACTATATGGTGTCTGTCTCTTTTGAATCTCTTGCAGCATCTTCCACAGCCTAATTTCCTGAAAGTCATAACCTCTTATCTCAGAAAGAAAAAAAAATAGCCATACTGGAAAAAGCAGTTTTCCAGTAATCTGGAAAAAAAATAGCTATGTTATATTACTTCATGGTTCCAGACAATGAAGACACAAGATAATCATAAAATCTTATGTTACTTCCACGCCTCTTTACATACAAAAGTGGAGAATAATGTTTGATACATTATTGAACAGGGTATAATTCTCTAGAACTGAAACTCTAGTTTTGACTCTTGGTCACTGTCTCATAGCCAGTTACAGCCACACAAATATTATGTACAAAATTCCATTTTCTTCAGTGAGTGTTTTTTATCTCAGGAGTGAAATGAAACCGAGTCTGTTTTGTAACACTATTTCTCTTTTAATTTATACATGTGTCTTTTCTGGATTAAGAACCTTGTAACTGAGCCAAAGAATTTGGTGGAGGAGGAGTCTCTGTGGTATTTACAGGAAGGCAGCAGCAATCTCTGAAAAGAGATATTATGACAGAGGAGGCCAGAGCTGGAGGGAGACCTGCATTGTGAAATAATGCATAGGGTGTATGTGATGAAATGATTGCAAGAAGTGATGGGTGGCAAGGAACAGAGATCTCCAGGCTCCTTCCGAGCAGCGTAAATCAATGAACTGAATCGAAAGGGAAGGTCMTGTTCCAGAACATGGCAGTGGCAGGTAAACTCAATATATTTTTCCTTATGTGGTGCATCAGGCCATTAATTCTGCATGTGCCACTCACTGCCAAGCTCGGAATGGTCCACGCATTTCCTCTGAGGTACTTGCTTGGCAAAAGTGCAAAGTAATTYTGGAAGGTAATGATGACATCTTAAGAAAGCCTCTCCCTCTTCGCAGGCAGAGACAAAGGACCGGTCAGCTAGTCCATGACACTCAGGGTGGGGTTGAGGCGAAACCCAGCAGTTTAACTTGTGGTAACTGTACAAAGATTCTGGCTGAGTTTTCAGCTCATATTGGTAGTTGCACTGTACATATGTATATATATATATATTTGAGCGTGATATAGACACGAGAAGCTTAGAGTGTCCCGAGGCTCCTTGTTTGGACCACTTTCACAGGTTTTAGTCACATGAAGCCTAAGGCATTGAGTGTGAACTCTTAACTGCACCTCGATCTCACGCCAAGCTGGAGTTGAAATGGGTGGATTGTACAGCTAGATTAAGACCTGAGGAGTGTCCACATGTAGCTCAGAAAGGTGTCATTTTCAGGGCCAAAGGGCATAGCATGTAACTATTCAATGAACCTATGGTTCACAGTCATATTTTAGTCAAAACTACTATTTGATGGGATGTAATAACTTGTAGAGCAGCAAATGCAGGTGATCATCTTTTGGTCTAAGGAATGAGTATTTTACACCTTTGCCATAGACTGAATGTTTTGTACTCCAACGTTAGTTTTGTATGTTATTCTATCCTCAAGAGAAAGGCTGTGTTTTATTGGTCTGTCATCTGAGAAAAGTGGAATTTGTTCAACTTAAGAAGTTTGTGGAGAAAAAAATAAATTTTTCCCAAGGTGCTAATTTCTAAAATAATAAAAGACAGTGGTTGTGCTATATATGCTGTGCTCAATTTACAGCCATAAAGCAGTTTTGATAATGCTTATATAAAATTTTGCTTTCATCTTCCACGCTTCAAATATATTAAATCAATGCCATTAATGAATGCTATTAAATCAATGAACTCTTTGTTTGTTCAAGTAAAAAATGCAATTTAAGTGTGAAGAAATTCTTCCCAAAGAAGAAATACTCACCTTGCACATCCTAAAATGTTTATACAGTAGTTCATTTCCAATGTTGGCAGCAAGAATGGTATTTTAAGGTAATAAAATATTTCTGATCACAGACCATGAAAAGTGCTTATACTTGTGTGTTGCTGTTTGATTTCCAGTTGTTGTCTGAGCAATCAACAGCATCATTTCACTCTGTCTTGGCTGCTTGATGTTGAAAGTTCAGCAAGAAACGCTGTCTGCTTTGCATCTGGTGGGCTAGATTTTGCATGAAGACTGTTGCAGATAATTTTTCTGCACCTTAGGAAAGAGTAAATAACAAGACAGAGTATAAACCATGTGGCTTTTTGATCATCCCTTAAAAAAAATCTAAATAGACAAATTGTCTATTTAGATGTTTTTTTAGGGGTGATCATCTTTGCCATGAGACATTAGCACTATGCCCCAATGCTTACATTAAACCATATCCACACACCACCAATAGTGCATTCTTTCTCATCCAAGCTGTTACCACTAGTGTCTTCTTGGAAGTTTGGTGAACAATACTGTGTTAGGCTTCCTGGAAAACCTGGGAAGATGTTTACCCATTACTAAACCAGAAAAGCTAAATAGTTCTTACCAATTACTTTCTTCTAAAACTACCAGGCAAGTGTAGACTTCCTTAAAATAACGGTAGTGACAATGGAGACAGAAAGGGATGACGTGCTCTCTGCCAGGAACAGATGACGGCTCTGGCTTTCATGTCTGCACCTTGCTTCTGGACTGCATAATGCTTCACTAGTGGTTGTTTGAAATTCCAGACAGATTTTCTGTTACAGCTGGACCAAGGATCTTACTCAACTTTGCTAAATGAAACTTTAACATTAAAACRTATCAAGGGAGTATATCTGGACTCAAGTCAGTGAGACAGCTGTTTTCAGCCACCTACTCCTTCGATAATCCAGCTGCTGCTGGACTGGACTCCCCACAGCTGCTCTCAAATTTGTTCACATTGCTAGACCAGGAAACTGATACTTATCAGTAGAAAGAAAAAAAGAACAAAAACAAGATTATTGTTGTAGTAAGCAGGGGGTTTTAATTACAGCACATCATAATGCTATATATATTTGAACTAGACGGGGAACTGTTGAACTGGGGAACTGATGGAATGCAGTTGTGAAAGCTTTTGGGAGGTGAAAACTTTTTCACAGTCTACATTTCGGAGAGTCAAAGTCTCTGTGAAGTTTTCTGCTTGAAAACACGGTGAAGCCCCACCTGCACATAAGGAACAGCTCAGTGATTGAGACAAGCTTCCAGGGAAAGAACCCTCAGTTTTGCATATGCCATATACTATCATCTCAATCACCAAATTTTAGTAATTTGAGATAGTTAGGTCTTCCTTTTTCTACTGTGGCCAGAATAGTACAGTATCCTGAGAGGAGGAAGGTCCAGCATTATGAGAAGAAATACAAATGGATAAAAAACCACAGAAGGAAGAATGTGGCAATTACGTCAAAGAAAAAAAATCTTACGGGAGGTCCATACTGCTTTAATTTCAGCTTTTTAATCAACAGAGTTGGAAAAGGAATATTGATATGACAAATGAGGGAAGTGAGCTAGTACAATGTAAAATTTCTAAGAAATGTAAACAAAAGGCAGCCTATGGTCACAGAAGAATGCCGAGCACCAATAACTCAAAAAAACAGCAGCGTGAAGGCTCTATCACAGCCCTCATTACACAGCTTTCACATGCAATACTGTAAAAAGCTGAGGCAAGTCAGTCTCTCTCTTTTTTTWAAAAAAAAGAAATTTTAATCAAGGAAATGGAACATTAGCTTTTAGAAGAAAGCAAAGAAACAGATCTTCCCTCACCAGTGCAATCTCCACTATATGCTTATATGCTATCAAAACCAAGTTCTTGYAGTATTCTGGCAATCAAGAGCCTTAAGTGAAGTAAATGCGGGATCAGGCATTCCCGCAAAACACTGAACCTCACATCTGCTAAACCACATCACAAGAAGGAGGAGAACAGCTATGAGTTTAGTTTCAGTGACCACAGATAAAGATTCCTTAAATAAATTAAACTAGATTCATGTGCTTTCTTTTGCAGTYATATCAGAAATATTAGCATGCTATTCTCTAAGACAATTTGGCTTTCATATTTTTTCAAACTAATTTACTTCAAGCTCCCTATTAATCAATGTAGGGTAAACAGTGAAATGATCTGTAGGATTTCAGCAGTGATACATTCACACCATTTTAATTTTTATTGCTTTTCTCTGAAAAAGAAATGAAAAAAAATGGAAGGACAGAGGAAGGATGAAAAGAAAGAAGAAAGGAAGGGAGAAAAGAAGGAAGRAATAGAGAAAAAGATGGAGGAARTGATGAATAGATCATAACACTGAAAGAATAAATATCTCCTTGAGTACAGTTGATGGGTGAGTAATTACTCTTTTTCTCSACCAGTTTATACTTCTCTTTCCCAGTGTTTTTCAAGTAGATAAAGAGCTTTGTGAATATAGGTCTAATATTGASTGCATCTGCCAAGAGGAAAGAACAAATATAAATGAAGCTTTGATCAATCAAAAATAAGTATAGCAAAAACTAAYCAGTAATTCCATCTCAGTTCATTGCAAATAACTGCATTTTTAAGTCTAGAAATGATAATCCAATCTCCTCCCACTGAAATCAAATCTCAGTCACAAGTGCATTGTAAAAGCAGGGTTGTGTTTTTCATGCAGATGAGATCTTTGGCTAAAATATCARTGTGACATTGTATGGAGGCTTCAAACAATAGCAAAAAGACAGCATGAGARCTTGAGTATGAATTTATGTCCTAAATACATTAGCCCTACAAACTCAGGTGGACTTCTAGTTCCTGACTATGTGTATGAAAATTCATTATAGATTGTCGTACCTTTTGCTAGTTGTTCATTAAAATCTTTTTTAAGCCTATTTATTGCATTTTTATATTTCATCTAGCCAAATTTATGATCCTTTCTATTTTCTACAATTTGACAGAACTTCAGCTTCTTAAAAAATGTTTTGCCTCTAACATTTTGCTTTTTCTTTACTTACTCTGCCATTTAGCCATGCCAGCTTTCTTTCTCTCTCTGTGCTGTATTAGTTTGCATATTTTGGCCTCTTTCTTGCAGGATAATATTCTTAATTATATCAGTATAGTTGATAAAGATTTAATTCTCTCAGCTGCATTTTTAGCCCCTTTTTAACAAGTTTTCTTATTTTTATATCATTAACCTTCCGAAGATTGAGCATAACTTGGCAATATTTTGGGGGCTTTTGCCAGGACTGTTGAATCTGTTTCAGCTGCTGTTATACAGCTGCTTACTTCTCAGCTGTAAGACTTTGAACCAGATCCTGGTTGGTACTGAAAACCTGTTCGATGGTTGCTTCTCAGATGGGATGCTGGTCAGTTACTGTATGAAAGAGTCATTGATAAKGTCTGGAAGTTTGTTCTTTATATTGCATCCTCACATGATATKTGCCCAACCTGTATGGATTGCTATAGTATTTTCTGCTTTCAAAGCTTTTAATCTCTCTTGGTGTATTGCAGCCGTTGTTGCCACTGTGTCTGGGTAACTGATAAATATAAACTTAATACCGTAGTTTTCCTATTTAGTCCTGGAATTTCAATCAATACAGAATCTATGCTAAACACTGAGATGTTTCTTTACTTATTTGATTCTAGTACCCTTCAGCAGATGGCTAATGCTAACAYGAGCATGGTCCATTCTATCTTTCCAGTTTATTTTATACAAATACAACAAGAAAGTTGGCCATCCATGCAATTTCCAATCCATGTGCTGTTCTGCATCTACCATTTTTATTCTCTTCTTCACTTTAAAGCATGCTGATGAYCCTCCTGATTTTAAGGATAAGTAGTTTGGTTCCATTATGGTTCAGATACTGCCAGTTCTTTCTGCACAAACAGAAATTTAATCCAGAAAATTTTTCAATGCCTAAAGAATTGGCCAAATGTGGCTGATACTAAATTCAAAGGATAAACAATAATAAGGAATAAGGAACCATACACAGACACATCTATATACTGATCATACAAGCCTTACTTCCATAAAGAAAAAAGATCGATTGAAAAAATTAAAATGCAGGCTCTGATAGACAGTCCAAATAGTCATCTGTCTCTGTGAGGAAGCAAGACCAGCTATTTTTAAACTTTGTTTCYAGGTCAGTTTGCCAAATGCTATGCTTGCTTGTGCAAAAGAAGATGTAAGAAGGTACAAAATACTACAAAATAGTTTAGTCTTATTTAGTGCCATAATTTTCTTGTAGTTTCCTATAGTTGTTTTGGGAGGTTCAGTGTCATATGATGGCATAATATTCATTGTGTATGGTATGCATAGATGCACATGCACGTGCATGCCCAGCACTAATTCACAATGAATAATTAAAAGATTTCTTAGAGTCTTTCTTACAGTATTTCATGTAGAATTTTTGAATCTCTTTGTGCATAATTAAAAATCAAAATAGGATCTTTTGAATAGTCAAAATGAGATTTAATATAAGAAAAGAACATCTGTATTTTATACTTGGAAACAATTTGTCAAATTATTTGTGATTAGCTCTTGAAAAGCATTTCAGATAAATGTCAAGACCTATTGATATCCTATTAGATGCCTATTAGATGTACCCAGCTGAAATTGTTACGCCATGGCCACATTTACAGGAGTGATCTTGACTTCACAGAGGTCTTGTACTGAGAAATCTGTCTATTCATCACTGCATGAACACAATTAATTGAACTGTTACACAATGCCTGAGATATAAAAGTATCTCATCTATGTTCACTATTTTTTGTATCTGATTGATATTATTTAAAATTCCCAGATGGTCCATTCACAATTTTCCTGTTGATTTCTGATGGATCAGACTTGCATCTTAGTCAGCTCTCCAAACTGACATTATGCATTGAATAGTTTCTGCTGACTTTCACTGTGGAAAATTAACAGTAGAAGTTAAAAGATACTTTGATGCTACTAATAGCATTTCGTTCTTCAATTGCAGGACAAATGGTTGCACTCATATTGTACTTTCTCAATGACTGCTGACAAGTTATTCTGTTATTGATGTTCTTTTGCATTTTGATTTGAAAGTTCTTGCAATCATTGAAGCTTACATCCATAGAAAGCATATTATCAGCCACACTCTTAATGCACTCAGAATAGGTGAAAATACCGTATATTTACAGAAACAAGACAGTACACAGTATGTTTCCAGGCTAGCATGAAAAATTGTGATACTGAAAATATTCTCACTAAATTTGTGTGGCTTGCAAATTCTCTAAGTAGAATTACTGTTCAGATAAGGATTCCTCTAAATACTTTCTGAATCTAAACTAACTGTGTTAGAGTCTAAAGCTAAATTAACATTATTAGAGGAAGGAAAAAAATGAAATTGTTTAATTCTGCCATTGAGTATTTAGGCATGTAGGAAAATGTTTGCCACACTTTAAATAACTTAGATTCATATTAATCAGTCATGAACTGTCACTAGACACAAAGACTTCATTCTTCAGCATATGCAGTCTCATAGCAACAGATTTGCTTACAAAGTGTATTCATAATAGTACATGGTAATAATAGTAAGCRATGGTAATAATAGAATATGGACATGAATATGATTTTAAATGCATATCTAAAGTTGATTGAGAGACATTATTTTTTTCATTTCTTTCTGCAGACATGGTAACTATCTGTTTGTGAAAGCACAGCTCCAGAAAAATTGAAATACTGTAGAACATCCCCTACTCTCGTGCACATATACATGCATGCATCATATTCTGACCCTCTTTGTGCCTCCAGTAATACTGAACTGTGAAGGAAAACTCCAAGATATCTACAGAGGACAAAGAGAAATGCCTTCATATGCTTATTACTTGGTGAAACAATATCTTCCTAGCATGCAGAATTGAGAGTCTTGTGAGCTGAGGAACCAAAGACCACTTAAATCTGATAAGATTTTCACAGAAAACCTAAAGATAACAGGAAGCACACATTATTTTTGCATATGGTAGAAACCTTATGGAGCATCCATATCGTTACTTGTTTTCTTTTCATTAATATGGCATAGTAGCTAACTTATGATGATAATAATATTATGTGTGAAATAAGGACTCCAAGCAGCTTCTTACTGTTGTATTATCCAAGCAGAGAATACTAACTTGAGCATCTATGGATTTCTAATTGGATTATTTTATACATTGTTTAAACAAAGATTGGAGAACAGCACTGAACTCTAATATTAAGCTGTCCGGGCTTCAGTGTTTCCAGAGAGAAGATCATCAACACTGCTAGAGATTAAGCTAATGGCTCAAGCCAAGTATCTGAGTAGCTTGATGGAACCTTTCCCAGAAGAGGGGTCAGTAAATGTTGACTGAGAATTAAGGTCTGTTGACCAGTCACATTTCACTGTAAGGAATAAGATTYTTTTTTCTCCTTATTCATATTTACATCTGTTGTTCACTGAATTTGCAGCCTTTGTGCCATGAGTCGCAAGTTTAAGAATGGCTTCCATATGTACATGTAAATCAGCACCAAACAAAAGGAAAAGGAAAATAAAGCATTTCTGAAAGAGTAGCTAATAGCTAACTAGTTAAAGCCAAAATGGAGAACACAAATACTTTTTAACATAAGTAAGGTAGAGGTATAAAATCATTTTAGTGCAAGCTAACCATGAATATGAAAACTGGTTGGAGACAATTGGTCACACACATACAAAAAAAAAAAAAAAAAAAAAAAAAAAAAAACAAAAAAAAAAACCAAAAAACATACTGACATAGTTGCATGCTTTTGACAAAGAGATAATAATACTGTTTATTTATTGTTTATTTATTTGACATCTGTGCTGGACAAAGTATATGACACAGCAACAATTTAATAAGGAAGTGGCAATTCCAGTGGAATCCCATTCTGGAATGCCATAAAAAGTTCAAAGAAGATGTAATTCTCTTCTTTGCTCTGGAATTTCAACAAGAATATAAAAACCTTCTGTTATAAAACTACCCTTGTTAGACCTAATCATTATTGTTTTGGAAAATTCTGATAAATTGTACAGAAGTAGTTATAAAGTGTGATTCTACTAAAATTATTTGGTCCAAGTGCCCTATGGAGAACATAACCTAACTGACGTATTCCTGGAGGAAGGAAAATTTATTCTGCAACATTTATTCCAATTGCAACTGACGCAGACAAAATCACGGCAGCTCATGGGGTTCTTAGTACTATGTCCGTGCCAGTGCAGAACTTACTGCAAAACTCACCCCAAAAAAGATGAGTGCTGGAGTAGGAAGCTCATGAAATCTGCAGGGTGCATGCAATCTCTACACCAGCTAACTGACAAGCCTGCATACCACAGAAACCACAGCATAGATCCTCTATCCCATAGAGTACCAGTTTAAAGAACGTACTACTGTGCTTACCACAGTGTTACAATGCCTTCCTTTTCTCCTCTGTATGCATTGTAGTACACATTGCCTAAAAATTAGTCAGCTAATCTAAGCTARTCAGGAAGGCTGATAGTTCCAGACAGCAATCTATCCATACTAAAATAGCTAGGATGAGTTGTGCCGTTGATGAGTCTCAATATTCACTATAGAATTCATTTATGAGAATATAGCTTAGCCATTCTCATAAATAGCTATGGCTATWGCCATAGCTTATGAACTACACCAAGGAGTGAGCTCAAACCCTAGTAAGTCCTCTGAAAAAGCTCTTCCCGTTTGCATTACTGCATGCAACATCCCTCAGCTCAGGCCTGAAAACCATACAGTTTTACAAGAACCTGAAGGGTTTACAGGCTGCCTGAGATGATGGTCCAGCAGTAACAGTCTAGGAAGTGACATCTTTGCAAGGGGTTGATATGACACATACAACTCACCACAATGCAATTAAGCAGCTAACAATCTTTGCAAATCTTCAGAAAAACAAGAGTGTGCAATGCATCAAGGACTGCCAACCTGCATATGCTCAAAAGGATATGCATCCAAACAACCACAATGAGGCTGATCTTATAGATATTTCTACAGCTACTGAAATCAAAACAATGTTTCAGTAGTGGTTGTATGAAGTGTGTGCTGCTCTAAATTGAATACAGTTTTGTCCTATTTTAAAATGAAAATTTTGATATAATGGAAATACAAATATATTTGCAAAAAATTTAGTTATAATATTTTGGAAGAATTATATGAAAAATATAAACAGTGTACAAAATCAAATGAATAACATTTGCTCCAAATTTTTCTACCATTCATGTTTCGAAATCGAATGTGCATACCTGAACATATGAAAAAGAACGTCACTACACTCCAGTTACTACTTTTTTTCCTGAAGTATATATTCGTGCTTTGGAAAGCAGCCTCTTTTTATATGATTTACCTATGGCAACAATTCGGTAACAGTCTTTCTCAGAAAGTGAGCTCCTAGACTGTTAAAATTTTCTGAATGTCATTTCTCTATAGCCAAAAAGAGGGGGGGGAAGTGCTTTTTAAAATGAACATATTCTGAAACGAAATGCGTAGGAGAATACACTGTTTTGATTATTTAATTTTGTAAATTCAACACAATGCTTTCAAGTATTCACTCAAAATAAAGCTCTAAATACCACAATTTTAAAACATTAGAAGTACTTCTACGAGTGTTTTCTAAACACATTTCTAAATTGGACATACTGACATCTGAAAAATATTTCACTGAGCTTTAAAATACAGAMTCACCAGCATGAATAAAATTCCATGGAAAATGTTGGTTCTGTTGAGATAATATTTTCCAAAGAAAAGTTGTTTAGGTGAAACATTTCCAAAAAGCTACACTGCTTGCGGAACATCTATCTGTGCTTTATGGCAAGTAATGTTTTACTGTGTGCTTGACTTTAAGGAGATRTGTAAAAAGCTCAGAAAGGCTAATAGTAACCTAATAGCACCTAATAGTACTGTGCATTTTAAAGGTTAGTGTAGAAAAAGTATTAAAACCGTGAGGAAAAATTCTCCTTCAGTGTCATATAACGTGTCCTAGCTACATTASTCTGCTCTTCTTTCAGGCCTGATACTTCTAGATGTACAGATACAGTGACAGGCTATTGCCTGTCATGAAGCTCTGAGAAGATTTTGCCTTGAAGCTTTTTCTTTATTATCCTGTTACAAGTCTAGTGAACTCTCATTCTGTTCTTTATAAATAGACATTGTTTCAAATGCATTCACCATAAAAGTGAAGTTACCTTATAAAACTGTTGGCTTGGCCTCCGCTGTGTTGAAAACAAACTATTCCATCTTTTCTTGGCAGAATTAGCAATTATCTAGGCACAGCCCCAAAACTACACTTTGCTAAGATTGTTTTTTCCTGGTTTCATTTTTAAACAGTGTTAATTCAGTAGCTATAATTATTATAATTACTTACAGATGAACATAGAAATTTTTTTACTCTAGATATTATTATGATTATTTTAGAAAAATAAGAGTAGCATTAGGATTTCTTTTTAGGAGAGATGAAAGTAATGGAGAATCAGTAGGCCTGGACTCAAAAGAACAACATATTTCATTAGTTAGCTAAYTAGGTCCAGAGAAGTGCACAGAAACTGAAAAATACCAGTTCAGACTTTAATGAATACACAGGCCTATAGGCAAAAATGTGATTACAACACTGTTGGTCTTGGGCCATTTTTATAGATTCGTATAAACTCGGAATAGATTAAATCACTTAGCATGACTTCTTTTGAGAGCTTTACATACTGCCTTCTTTCTCTTGTATGGGGACAACAACCTGTGCTTGGCTAACGCTGATCTTCCAGAAGCAGCAAGTAGTGASTTCAGATCTTGGAGACAATGTCCTATCAAAGGATATAGTAAGATAATCTAGGTTTCCAAACCAGCCCTTACTCCATCAGGAAATCACTCTGCTAYTACCTGTAAGTAGTAAGTAAGTAAGTATTAGCTGCTCCATAGTAAGAATAGATAGGGCATTACAGTCCCAAATATGTTGTTTTCCTAAATTATTCTGAATGAAAGCTATTCTAAGGAGCTTTTCATGACAGTGAGTTTTCAATAGGAATGCAAGGAAGTTAATAAGTATTAAAGAAAAGAGCTTGTAAGAGGTATCTAACTCCGGTACCTTTTACTGTGGCTACTTGGTACCAGGATGTTTAGAGAATAAAGCTTTAACAGCCTTCAGATTAYTGATCTAAATGGGATCCTTAGAGAGAGTGTTCATACATCTCAGCATCACCAGTGGCAAGTAAAGAACCAAGCCCACCTTATCTAACTGAACTTTTACTAGCTGCATGAATTGCAACTCCTTAACATGTCAGCTCCACCCAGTGACTGACATTTTCTGCATAGAATCCTTTTGCTTATGTAAAGAAGTTAACACAAGAAGTCTAGCAAGTTGGCTAACTTGTTAATCAACTCAAAGTGAATGCTTAACCTGTACTGCAACATATTTTCAAAATTAAACTCAATGTGCAAAAATTTCAGCTATTGCAAGAGAAAACATACTAGAGTCTGCTTTTTATCTGAGGAATRGAAATATTACTGTTTATACATCCTATAAAGTCAGCTTGTTTTGAGTAATGAATACTCTCAGCAACATCAGAGGAAGTAGACAGAATTTTCTGAAGATATTTATAAATAATGAATAATGAATCTGAAAATGTACTGAAGAGCAACATTTCATCAACAGAAAGAACTAAATACACTCAACACATTTTTGAATGCATTCTTYACTAATTACTACCAGATGTGTGACAAACTGAAATATCTACATATCGTATGCAAATGAGAATGTATAAGCTATCAACAGCATTACCAGCTATCATAAAATCAAACTACTGAAGAGACATGCTTAGCACTTATAATAAAGGTAGGGCTCAAGATCTACAATGAGGTTGAAGCAGAATTCATGAGACAATATAAAAATGGGCAAATAACTCAAATATCACAAAAAAAGAAATTATTTTAAAAATGAACACAAAATCAATAGATCAAGCAGAACAGATCAAACTCAAGGAATTGTGCTGCTGAACATCAATGTGAAAATATATCTGATGAGTACAAAGAAATCAGAAAATTCTATGAGCTTTAAATTGTAWATGAATCGGAAGATTATAAACAATTCACTGCTAAACCAATGCTGTTAGTTTTCTAACACACACATAAAAGATCCTGTTGATCAAACTCATATAAAGAGTTTTCTGCATATAAAGAGAAATGAAAATCTGAAATTATTTATTTTTCTACAAATTTGTCACGTATAGGACTACAACTTTCCTTTCTCACAAAATGATATCARTGAAAGAGATTAAAATCTCAAAAATGAATGCAACACTTCAGAAAGACATTGTAGTTCTTCATGCATCATGTCTTTTTTGAGGAGACCATCATAGTTCTATTCTACAAGTTCAGTTTTTGTTTTTTCTGCAAACAGCTGCCAAATAACAGAGATACAGTCAACACTCAATAAACTTAGCATTATGAATCTGCTGCAAATCCAGAGAAGCTGATGAGAGTTTTCCCACTAACACTGAGGGACTTGGATTACACTGAACAGCAGATTTGGTTGATAYTCATTAAAAACAGTGGTATGATGAGATCCTATAACAGGTGTGGTCAGATAAACTGGCTGTTGTTGGTGAAAATTGTGTSCCATGATGCTTGTAGTCACTTTAACCTTTGAAGTTGCTATACTGTMAGGTTGGCCAGGGAAACTGTATGTTTGGTCACTTTCTAACCTGCTTCTGAAAAAAAGCTGGAGTTGTGTATCAAGTTGGATGTTTTATACAGTGGAGGTGTTATTTGGAAATTTATTTTCTTCCTTTATTTTGTTCCATCATTTTTTTGAACATATGCACCCTACAGTAGCGTTTCTCAATTTAATTATTTAAAATAACATTTTCCAACAGGTAGAATTATATAGCATCTCCAAATCAAGTGGAAAGGATGATTTTGTAATATATGTGTATAAAACACTACCCTCCATTGACATATGAGACATTATTAGAAGTCAGATTCCATTTTTGCTCTTCCATCTCAACCGTCCCAATCAGAAGAGGCAGGAGGCAGAAGGCTAGAGGCTGCTGACATATCGTGATTTAATACAAAYCCTTTGGTCATAATAAATTCAAGATCTGCAAAACATTAACATGCTCACAGAAAATTGAAAGAATATATTCATTCACAGGAAGCTGGATTTTCCACTGACACCCAAAATCTTGGTGTTTTTTGTTGATATTCTCCTTTGCAGACTAAAACCATTAAAAATGCATGTGCACACCTGAAGTCCAAGAAGAGATTCTGAGACTTCCAGCTGTGAGTTGAATTAAGGCTTGTAACAGTTATTCATTTTCTAGTGCCAATTTAAAGTGACCTAGTTATTACATTTTTCTCAGAATAMGTATTATGTCTCCTCTGAGGATTTAGAAGGTGTTCTGGTTTTGAAGAGACCATCCTGTGATGAAAGACACTGCCCATATTGCACTGTTTTTCTCCACAGTAAGCACTTTCTGCACACCAAGACATTCATTCATTTCCATCGACACTGGACATTTCTGGTCAGAGTCTTCACTCAATAACTACTGACCTTGGCAAGTCTCAGAAAGGTGCGTGTGAGAAGCTGAGCAGAGCCAGGGCCTCTGGGACAGCTGGACGGGAAGAGATAAAGCAGTGAGAGTTTGGACAGGAGGATGGGAGAGTGTCAGGAAGTCTGAGCGCCTGGGGGAGTTTGAGGAGAATAAATATGGAATCAAGAGTAAGAGCTGGAAAGACATAAAGACTAGTGTGCAAAACAGAGAGAGAGAGAAAAAAAACAGAGTTTCAAAACAATAGATTTTTTTCTATTTAATTGTGAGTGGTGATTAAAAGCCAGAATTAATAATCCTAAACTGAACATAAGTCATCTTAAATGTCATACTAATGGGTTAGCTTGTTTCACTCTGTCTTTTAACATTGGAAGATTGAATACTAAGAGGAGACACTAAGTTTCTTCTAATCTTGTAAAAGAAAGGCAGGTTAAAAGCAAAGACTGAAATAAAACAAGAAATACTTCTCATATTTTCTTCCCACGAATATAAAGAAAAAATATAGATTATACAAAACATACTGTCCATTGGCTGCAATTCTTTTGCAGCATGCTTTTATTCTGTTACTGACTCACTGTTTGACTATAACTGATGCCAGAATGCTGTAAACTGATATAAAATGTTTATTTAACAACCCTGAAAATAATTTTTTACATTTGTATTATGTATATATTTATTACTTAGATCAAAAACAAGTTCAGTATATGAATATAGATGGATTTTTTCCCAAAGGAAATTATATAATGTATTATATCTGCAATAATATCCACAATTTTTTCCCTTTCTTTTTCTTTCTTGCTTTCTTTCTTTCTTACTTGCTTTCTTCCTTTCTTTCTTCCTTCCTTCCTTTCTTTCTGTCCCTCTCTCCCTTCCTTCCTTCCTCTGTATTTGTCTGTCTGTCTCTCTGTCTACCTATCCTCTTATACACAAGAATTCAGACTGGAAGAGTTCAACTTCTCCTTTTGGTTTATAAGCTATGAAAGGGTTTTGACATCTCCCTTTAATAAGGGACATAAGTCCAAAAAGGACTTATGTAAACAGAAGATGATAACAGCAACCAAGTCTGAAAAATAAACAAGAAAGTGGAGTTTCTACAGTTCTGGCATGTGAGTTATTGATAAAATCGAACCCAAGAGAAGAAGATGCATTGGATGTGAATATATATTCTTCTCTCATCCATGGAGAAGAATGGGAAGATCTGTTTCAAAAATGTGATTTGGAAAAGTTGCTTAGTTGCCCTTCAGCTCAGCTTTCCTAACCATAGCAAACCATACTAGGAAGCTGATGAAAAATGTTTTAAAAACAGATGCATGCTCAGGTGCAAGGCTCTGACAGCTATCTGGGCTTCTAAGTCCTAATGAAAACAAAGCCTTGCAGTCTCACATTTTGTTGTGCTGAATCTTTTCCACTGTGCTTTTGATGCCATCCTTCACATACAAGTTCCCCTTTGTCTTAGCCCAGTACATTGGATTTAGTAATTTCATTGCCATGGCTGCTCTAAGGTGGCTTGGATAGGATTTTATATATTAAGGAACAGCATATGGAAGAGTCTTTGTCATACATGAAGTCGTTTCAAAGGGGAAATTAACTCTGTTGCTACTTGCTGCTCTCTCAGCACATTATGAGATGCTTGTGTCAATAAAAGTTGCAAAGATCATGGGAGAARTATAATGTTTTGTGTAAGAAAAGAAAATAGAAAGATATGAGGCAGCTTTCTCTTACCTCCCAAACACACATAAGTACAAAGACAGAGGGAAACTCTGAGGAGTCCATAAAAGTAACTCTTCTGTCCTGGTCTACTTTTGGCAATTTTGGATGCTAACAGTTTCTTCATTAAAATTTGTACTCAAGATTCTCTTGCGTTTCTTGCAAATACTTGTAATCATCAGACACTGTAGATTTTAGAACTTCATAAAATGTTTGTGGCTATGTGACAAGGCAGGCATTTATAACTTATTTAATTAATACACTTTGTTGCACATTAATTATGTTTTTCCTACTTTTTTAATGTATCAATTTTATGTATGGTCATCACTATAGACACMCTTTGCACCTTCAAGAAAATTTGACTCGTACTATGCTCTTGTATTCAATGCTTGATTTGATGAAGGCTGCTGAAGTCCAAAATAGGACTTCAKGCACTTCAATTAAAGGAGCTACACCAAGATTGCTTTAGGCTGTGTGGCACCCATGTTCAACCTAATCCAGAAAATAAGTTGCTGTGGTATGATAAATCTTGAAATTTGAGTACTTACCTAAGGTTTACTTAGGAGGACTTCTCTAGACAATTGAGGTTGGAACTGTTGAAGTAAAGAAGGGCAATGAAGCATAACAGCCAAGCTTCTTGCAGACTTATTTAGTGCTCCCGTTTCATACTGCAACAGCTACATTTAAGAAAAATAAGTCAATCTTATTTAATAATTCAAATATAACAAATGGAAAAATCCTCTTTCAGTTAGTGATTGCAATCTGCATCACAAGTCAAAAGAGCTTTGACTCTACAGCATTTTTGGCATGCTGTAGCCAAAAATCAGGAGCGTTTAGTCTGAAGAGAAGGACTGCAGAAACCCAGCTATAGTCAGTAGTCTCTCTTGATTAGCTCTCTGCAGTTACCAAACTCTTCACATYGTCATTCTGGAGACACCTAACCATGTCTCCAGTGCTATTCATGGAATGTAAATGCCTAACTATTTGGCRTAATTCCAGGGCCAAGTGCTTAAAATACTTATCACTAAACTGTTTAACTCTTAGGATCTTTCTTTTTTGCTGGAGTTAGCCCCTCTCTCCTTCAAGACAAGAAAATTAAGTTTTTCTCTTTGGAATAAACTTTGAGGTTACTACTACGCTGAAAGGACATAGTTGGAAGTGATGCTGTCTGCTCTGATGTTATAGTTTACTGGTATACAGTGTGGGTGAGACAGATGTCTTCCACCACTAATGAACACCACTAATTCAGCAATGTGAAATGATTTTCTGTTTTAGTCACATTTACTTAGGAAAAAGCACATCCTCCATGTTCTGTCTGATGTGAAATGCTTCATTTCAGAGAGGACAAAAAGCTGGCTTTATTATTGCATTTATATAAAACACCCCAAAGCTACAGATGAAAGTATAATAGGAACTATGGAGCCCCCACACCATAWGAAAAATAAATCAAGCTCACATATATGATTTTGTCAGAGACAGTTCATGTCCCATTTGAATATTTTTTATTTTTATACACTTCTACTTATTTCAATGTGGACTTAATAAAAATGCTGCAGTTTTAAGTTACTTTAACAAAAAGAGCATGCATGAACTTCAAATTAAAGGGAAAAAACAGTAGACATTAGGAAACAACAACTGAAGGAAAAAAAGAAATAAAACAATACAGGATTTTAGGTGATTAACTAAGAAGTTTTAGCATATGACCCAATTGGAAGGTTCTGATAAAATAGATTTATGTCATAATTCTGTCACTCATTAGATATAAACCCCGAATAGATTATACTTTGTAATTACAGATCCTGAGGAAGACTTTACTCTTTCAGTACAAATACATGACTTCATTTCTTTACTGTAAATCAGTGCTTTTTTGTTCTGCTTTCTATTTATTCCTTTAGAGTTCAGAAGCATCAAATCATCTATCTGAGCAGTTTCCAACRTGAATCCCAGAGCTGAAGAATGATTTATACCAGAACCTCATGTATCAGTAGTGTTGTACTTTTTCTCCAGAATTTTGTCATATCCTGTTCTGCATATCTTGAGTATAARTGTATTTTCCACGGGGGCAGGATAYGGTTTGTTTTGATCACCATCTGAGAAACTCTCACAAGCCAAATGAAGAAAAACAGACTCMAACTTCTTTCTCCACAGAGTTAGATAAATTATTCCAATGCGCAGAAATTCATATAAAAGAGGTAGGGATGGTTCTGAATTGGAGTACTATCACTTTCTATGTTTGGAAAAATCTGGATCTGAGCTATATAGTGTGTTCCTATTTCCGCTTAAAAGCATGATTTGAAAATGCCTGTTTGTATCTATAGCTAGATGAAGAGTTTCCTCTTGCTGCTTTGGAAGAAATTGCTAATAACATGTTTATCTTTCACAAAAAAAAAAAAAAAAAGGATTTTCACTCACTATTGTTTTTTTCCAGCACCTCCCCTGGCCTATAGGATAGAAAATTAATTAATTTAATTATGTCAGTTGTAGAGATATGTGATGCAAATTGCAGAGTGTGCAGAGCCATGTAGCCAGTTTTGAGATTCATACAGTGTTTATCCACACAGCCCCTGCGTTCTGGGCTCCTAGAGCAGGACTCTGGTGGAAAGGATGTCTTTTTCTGCAGAACTGGATTTCAGTACCAAAGAGATATGGAAACACAGAGGAATATCCCACATCAGGATCTTCTCCTGACACACAGGCAGCACGTGGTCAGAATCTGGATGCAGGGATCTGGACTACTGGGGGTCAGTAGAGCACGTCTGACTCACAGTGCAAGCATAGTCAATGATCATTATATCTTCAGTTTCTATGGACCTCTCTTCCTAAACTAAGATGAAGGCAAAGAGTTTTGAGTAATAGCAGTGTTCTGGATCTGAGCTAGCTCCACTGGAATTAGGATCTGGTCTTTAAATCTGGTTTTATGTGGCCCAGCTGAGGCACAGTGAAGCTCATTAGGTTTGTTTTAATGCTACACAGCCTTAGCCATACTGCTTCGGGGATTCAGGGGCAATATAACTATGTAAAAAAGTCACTATGCCTGGTATGACCAGTGCTGCTAGAATTTTGCTGGCCGTCAAGGGTATAAGGCATAGATTGTCTGTTCCCAAAATACACCACCCATAGATGGTGCAGAGTTGACAGTATTTAGGCACCACGATATTTCGTTCACTTCAAATGGATGCCTAAATCCAAGATGGGTGTGGAGACACMTTTCTGAAACAGGGCTCATGTGCTTGTCTCTCTCTCTCTCTCTCCTTCCACCATGCCCTGTCTAGGAGTAGCAGTCTCCCAGGATAAAGAACAAGAAAGACAATAGAGTATTTCAGATACAAGACTTAGAAGACTGAGATTCAGTTCTGAGCTCTTACATAGCATAAGGGTATATGCAGATCTGAAAATCCCTCTGGCTCATGATTTCTATAAAATATAAGGCAAAAATATCACACACTACCATGTTTTTAAAATATTTACTATACCATGATATACAGGCTTCCAGACACGCTTGGAAAGGGGAAAAAATGGAATTTGATACATTCRTGAAATGCTTAGGGGTTTTTTGTTTTGTTTTGTTTTTTTGTTTTTTTTCCCCTCTCTTCTGTATCAACTGTCCACAACCCATCCATTACTGGAACAATAATCTGTTGTTAATGTTCCTTCCTCATGGTTTCATAACATGTAATGCAATCTCAGTTCTCACTGTCCTAGTTTAAGTTTGAGATCCTCCTCCTAAACAGGCTGCCAGGATTAAATGAGCTCTGTCAGTACTGGCCTGGAACTCAAGTATTTTCTTTTTAAGTATAGCTGGCTTATAGCATCTTCTTCTGTATTATCCAGTGGCGTTCCACCAAAGGGGACTTTTTCTTACTATCAGTAAACGGACACACATTTGTAGTATTATTTCTCAGCACGTACCGGGAGATGAAAGGAGAATTATTTTTTTTTTGATTGCTCCCCACCTTCAGCAAAGCATGGCAATGCTTCTTCTTCTTTTTTTTTTTTTTTTTTTTTTTTTTTTTTTTGATGGGTCACATACAGTATTATTTGACCATATAAGGTTTTGAGGAATTGAGACATGAGTCAACGCGCTGTAACCAAGTCAACATTGAAACATAGTGCCTGCAAATCAGCAAACACTGTGGTTGCTTTGACACAGATCTATGTCATAACAAAGCATGCACCAGGCCGCAGCTCAGCAGGCTACACAGATTTCTGGATGAAAGGTTTCAACCAATAATTTAAAAAATACGTAAGAAACTAAATACCTCCATTACCTAATGGCCTGATGTAAAGCCTGTAGAAGTCAATGGAAAAATTATTACAATGAATCTCAGTTATCTGTCAATAAGCAGATAAATAAAATTAGGCAAAATATGAAAGTGTGAAAAATAAGCATCTTTTCTGCTTTTCATACCTTACCTTCCAAAAASCAATTCTATAAATTTACAGAAGTCCCCATGGATTTGTCGTCTTTAAAGCCTGAACATTTCACAGAAMAAAATTTTGCCATAGGGCCTAATCTAAAGTGTATTATCACTAATGGGAAAATACTTCTTAATATTATTGTCCCCTTTTTCAACATTTGTACAGCTTTGTGAAGGTAAAAGGATAAAATTGGAACACAAGTACAGATTACTGGTATAATTCAACRTTATCTTTGTCTACTTTGCAATTTATTTTAGAATTATATAAGWACATTTTCAGTATTCTCAGTTGGAGTAACCATTCATTTTGATGTTGTGACCTATAYGTCAGGGATTTAAAATTCTAAAATATTGCCATCTAAAGAATTTAACCTTGCAGAGCAGTAAATATAGGTAAATATAGCATTACTTGATTTGTGTAAAAAAATAAATCAAATTTCAATATTCCTTCTGAGATAAAGGAGGTAATTTCTTCACTGCTCATATGAGCTAGAATGATATTTATAAAACAAATATAAAGTAATAGGGAAAAATGAAACACAACCCAGCCCTTGGCTATACTTTTCAGTAATGCTAATTACTGAAATGCGAAATACTGAGCAATACTGTGTGATATCTCAGATGCCTTTGTTACAGTGGAAATCAGAATACCTTTTTGGTTAGCTAGGTTTTTTGTGATTAGAAGGCCAACTTTCTGTTTAGTAGTGAGCCGCTAGGAAAACAATAATGAGTATGGATATTAAATAAGAAACAAAAGCACTGTATTCATCTCYTGAAAAAAAATTACTAAACAGAGACAAGAAAAATGCCTTTTGATGACAGTACAAAGCTTGTTTTTGTTGTGATTAACAATTTGACTTTTTTCTTTATTATTTACTAAAACAACTATATTTCCAAGCATTATCATTTTTATGTCTGTCCATGCTTACATATTCTTATTTATTACATTGTTTGTATATTTTGCTACCTAAGAGCACTTCAAGGTCTAGATGTCTTTTGCTTGATATATATCACCACTGTCATAGATTACACAAAACTCAGCACTCAGTGTGTGCTAATCTGGGCTTTGCTGGAGGAAAACTGTCTATAAGAACATTTGCTAGAAGTACAAATTAGGCAATGCCAAAGGAAGAATAGGCATTGATGATGTTTGGGCTTCAGCTGATGAAAACCGTATGAATGTACTCATGTTGATTCAGTTTGGCGCATGGACCARCCTGGCTCTGGTCAAATTCAAAGACAAATATATGCCAGTCACAGATCTCAATGATGTAAGGTAGTGCTAGACCTAAATTTTTTTATTTCTGTTCAGAAAAAACATGAGTTTTGATCTGTAGTCTTCTTGAGATAGGGAGCTCACTCTTTGGTTGATGATAGCTGGAAATACCCCCTGTTAGACCTGTCCCTAGTGACAGCTGCTGGGCCAGGACAGTTCAGATGCCCCATCACAGCCAGGCTTCCAGACAAGCTGCTGATCATTTGTTCGCATCCTTTGCTTCTAGAAGATTTGTCAATACCAAAGTTTCAGTTTTTGTGTAGTTTTCCCTCATCTAATGAAAGTCAAGTATGGGATCTTGGCTTGTGGAGCTCTGCAGTGTCTTTCTCCTTCAGTTTCTTCTGAGGTAGCTCTAGGCTAAGATGCCAGAATAAACATTGGGACAACCTTATTCAACTTYCTCTTTGAGACCAATGCCCATACCCAAATTCCAATGTATTATGCAGAATATCAGCTGATAGCCCTACAACTGATATTAGCAGGAACTTTCGAAATGCAGATGAGTTGCTCAAATTCTACAAAACACTATTTCATTGGGTTTAAGATTGCCCCTCCCCCCCCAAAAAAAAAGGAGGAGGGGGAATACACAAACACTTATAGGCTGATATTGAGCCACACTGAACAGGACTGATTTACAGATTTCCTAGTTTTATAATATGCTTTGTACTACCTTCCATTTTGAGGATAAAACAGCATCTGGAAGGAAGATACAAGTGATTGAGGAAACGGCTTCCAGGTAATTCATGGAAATGCTGTGAGAGACTGTGAACGGAGAAGTGATCTTTCATCTCTACAAACGCCAGGGAGCAAAACAAGTGCAGTCATGACATGATCACATTCTCCCCYATATTAACAACTTTACATTGATATCGTAGATCACATCATTATGAGATTGAATGTTATTTCAGAGAGGTTTGAGCATTAGGCAGTTGCACCTCCTCACTCACAAGCTCCTCACATTGCAAGACCCTCTGCTAWAGCAGGCTGACTGTCTCACGGCCTGCTGGCTGAATGGCCACAGAGGCTGTCAATAATGATTATTAATGGTCCGGACTCCGGAAGGATGAATCCTGAGTGCYCGAATAGCTCCTGTGTCGCATGATAAGAGTATGTACCTATACCAGACTTCATTCGGCTGCCCTGAGGCACCACTGTCRTCTTTGATTGCAAAGAATTCATAACGGTGGCAAACACTATGTATTGAGGATAAATACTGTTGAAGAAAACCAGCTTTGATTCATACATGTAATTAGTATAGCAGCCACCAACACAAATGATAACTCGATGAAAATGTGCTGTATAGTTTCAAATAGCACTGGTTATATTTAACAAGAAAGACCAGATGTCTTCAGAGATAAATTATAGCAAACAGATTTCTATTTATTATGCAATCTTTTCCACGAACATTCTATAAAGCTTCAGTTGGTTTTTTCCAGTTTCCAGGGTTACAAGATCACTTTCCTTCTGTTGCTTTTGTAGAGTTTTTTCTCTGATTAGCTCTTCTTCTTTGCAACTGAAATACAGGTGACCATTTCAAAGTTAGTTATATTTCCTGACAAACCAGCTATTGTGATTAAGTGCAATAACCCTTTATAATGCCATCACTCTCCTACAAATACTTGTGTGTGTCTTCAAGTCATGTGGGTCCAGTGTAATATTTACCTATTATTTTTATTTCTAGGCTGCATTTAGTGGCCAAGTAGCAAACTCTTTTCCAGGGCACCCTCCAAATATGACAGTCTTAGCAGTCTGTGCATTACTCTGAAAAAGAAACTCAGCAGATAATGAGTAGCTAATTATTTAAGTATTTCAAGGCCTTTTCTATCACAGTACTCTAACTCATAAAAGCTGTTTAAGTGAGGTAAATCATCCAAGTGCATGAATATTTTCCATTTCAGGCTCCTCTGTAATACCATAAATGCACAATATATTTTACAAGCTCCATCCTGAAAAAACCCCACATATTTTGATATTTTAAGTGAGCGAAGGATATAATAATCAAGATGAGTAAATTAGATGATACTCTAACATTTAATACATGATATCATTTGAAGTAATTCATTAGTAGACAGTGAAAATCCATTGAAATTGGATATTTGTGATCCCTTAGGATAGATAATGAAACACAGGTTTCCAATCAGTGTTGTGATTTTGATGTGCAACAGCAGCCAAAATTAATCAGATAGGGTCACAGTGCTGAACTAAGGTCAGTAAATGGCAGGTCAAAACACCATTCTGAAAAAAACTAGTATAATAAACATATAATAAATTTTGAGAGATAGGAATTCATTTCAAAAATCCTAGAAGTTCCAGAGGGAGAAAATAACCTAAAGTTTACAGATCTGTGGGCCAAAAGAAGGCCCAAATACAGTTTCCTAAAATGCTTTTCTAAAAATAATTTTAATGTGTCTATAACCAGCACAAGTTATTACCCTTGAAGTCTGTCTAAATCTTCTTATAAAATACAGTTTAAGGCAAATAACAAAAAAGAACATTATATGGCTTAGCCCTATGCTATAACTTTCTAAATAAATGATTTCGATTTCAAGGAACTTCTCACAGCCTATAGGTATTTTTTTTTCAACTATGATAAAAAAAGATAATACACTACTCTAATAGGGTACTACACAAAGAGGTGGTGACGCAGCCCTTAAAGAGATAGTATTTATTCCCCAAATCAGGAGTAAAAGTTGCTTCCTCTGCATTAAGTGGAATGATTCCGGGTAAAATTCTGTATTCATTGCTCTGGTCTCACTGCTTATGTTCAGCTATAGTCCAGGCTCATAATGGTATAAGCATGTTAGTAGGTCATTCAGAAGGAACAAGTTTTTCACTCCTTTAAACAGTTTGCAGTTTAGTTTGTTATTGCCTTCCAAGAGGCTAAACCAATCTGGATGTCCTGTAACAGCAGAAAACAAGAGTGCTCCAGGTATTCCCATGCAGCAGTTATTTTAAAAATAAAAACAACTGCTTCCAAGTCTTACAAGTTTTCATGTACGGTTGAAAAACAACTTACCACCTTCACCTCTGTGAAGACAGTGTGTAAACTATGTTGCCTTCTCACATTAAACAATGGAAATATCTCTGAGGAATTTTCTGCTTCAGACTGCCTACACTTTGTCAAATAAGAAATGACAAGTAACAACTTGCCGACTGTTTCCAAGGGAATTGTTTTCTATTTCTGTTCTGGTAGAATCTCCCACTGATTTTCTTGTATTTATTTTGACTCATTTGGTATTTTAGAAAGGAAATCATCAGAATAGTACATTGGAACTGAACAAATATTTCCTGCTTTTAAAAATAAGCAGTGTAACTTCACCTACACAGAGACAAAATGCATTCACATATGATAAAAACTGAGTTATATTAGTATTAAGTGGAAAGGCAAACTCCAGGATGGAACTGTGATAATTCCCATAGCATCACTAACAACCTTGGTGGATCCACTGCAGCTGAGCAGACACCTCTACAAACTTTAGAGACCTCTTAGCTTAGGTGTACTGAGCTGACATTTTAGGCTGGTTTTAGGCAGTGTAATACATAAAATATCCTTACTTCAGACAAACATTAAGGTGTAATAATCAGTAGGTGCACTCATTAGCTTAATGTAAATTTTTACTAGATTGAGGTCGCAGCTAAATGTTGAGTGTTGTGGCAAAACAAAGAGTACAGTTTACTCACATAAAAGAGCAATATGATGTTTGAGTTCCTGAAAAAAGAAAAAATAATGTGTTCAGTCTTCTTCATCTCCTTTTTCTGACTGATATTCACCCGCTTTCCTAAGAGCCTCAGTTTATCCCCCTTGTGACTTACAAGCTTGTGCAACTGTTGGGGGTTATGCATGTCCTGCAACTTCCTCCATAGATGGTAACCGTGTAATCACAAACAGCAAATTACATAAATTCACAGATTAAATTATGTAAGGTCCTTGGAGCTACACATTCTTAGTGATCTCCCAGAACACTTGTAAGTTTATTTCATTTATTGTTGCTCTCTACAGCCTCCAGACATGAGCACAACTACCCTGGGTCTGATCAAAGCTCCATCCTGAACTGTATGCGCATTTCCAACTGGACAAGTGCTAAATGCTCAGAGAAGTGTGTTAGTGAACTGGCATGTTGTGATCCTTACTGTGTTATTCTTATCCTCMCGACTTGCAGTTACCCTTTTTTCTAGGCTGTAGGCAGACCTTCACATCTCTGAACACCGTTTGAATCTTCCTCTGTACACTGTACCAACATATTTACGCACCGTTTTCCACTTTTGCCACTCCTGCATTCAAATGCTTGGAAAATAATCACATTTCTTCTCCCTTGCTGCACAGTTTTAGGAATTCTGTCATTATTTGTCAATATCTTACAAGAATATTTGTTATTTATTCACCTTCTCCATTTTACATATGTTTTTACTGGGCTCTACCACACCCTGCCCCTCACTTGCCTATTTCCCAGGTTATAAGATTACAGTTTATTTGATCGTATATTTTATGAGATGTCTATTTCTTATCACTGACTCTAGAGAGGGCCTAGGCATTAAGCTTAGAAAAGAATTTGGAATTAATGTTTAGAAAGAATTAACTGAAGAAAGAGGAGATGAATGCCAGCTAGGTTTTCTACACAGTTTTCTCTGCTGCATTCTATGCCGCATCCCTACATGCTTCAGTCACGTACTTACTCTGCTTTTCTGCTTTGGCTTTTGTTTCTTTGGCTTGCAAATTCTTTTAAAGTGGTTATATTTCTTGCCATTGTTATAGCATTTTCCAAATTCTGGACATTGCCTGAACGTGTTCCTTGTGCACTTTGCTTTTGTGAACTCTTGGTGTTTGACCTGACTATTTTTACTTTATAAAATCTCTTTTCCAGTTTCCTGTCYCACTGCTCAATCTATCTTGTGTGCCCGCATCTTGCTTTCCTTCCAGTATTTTTAGTCTCTTGTAAGTGATTCCTGCAGACAAATGCAGACTGACATAAGCTTCGCATTTGCTTAAGTCTGCATCTTCCAGAAGTCCTTTCTGTAGTTTTGATTCTTTAATTCCAATTGCTATCTGCTTTGTGATAATTAAATCTGGCAAAGTGCCACAGTTACATAGTTTTCTCCTTAATTTAAGGTCAGTCAGGAATTCCTCAGAGAACTTCCTCCTTCTGCAGTTTCATATCATGTCTGACTTTTCAAATGATTCATTTTTCCTGGAAATGCAATATTCCTCAAACTTCCTAACTTTCAGAGTTCAAGCTATCATTAGAGCATGCTACTAAAACTACCAATAGATCTTCAGATCCAGTAAAATGGAAGGACATACATGATAAGTAGTTTCTGGTTTTGATTCTAGTTGATATTTCTTCGGGGACCTAGATGAAGGAAAAGAGCGCCTTTCAAAATTTACATATAATACGAAGATAGAGTAAGATGACAAAACTACCCAGAAGAGAGGGTTAGGATTTGATTTTGATAAACTGGAAAAATAATCTGAAAAAAAAGGCACAATAAGACCAAAAACAAGATTTTATGCTCATGAAGGAATAACCAACAGCAGAAACACAAGTTATAAAACAAGCTGTTAGTAGTTCTTTATAAAAGAATCTTGATATATTTTTTGGAGCACTGACTTAAGTCAACTGTATAAACAAATTATCTATAAACAAAATTAAGAAATGTGAAGTAATTCCTCAGCCAATGCCTTAGCTACAGTAATATGTCCAGTTTTAGCCACAACACTTCAGGAAGACCAATAAGACTGATCTAGGGATTATAAAAATCTGACACTGGCCTTGCTTTTAACTAAAGGACAGAAAACTGAGGGAGGATATTGTATTAGTCTACAAGAAAGTAAAATGCTTTCACATTAGCTCACAAGAAAATAAAAATTGTTCCACATTATAAAGAGACAAGGAAAAATCTGTTTTCTGAGTTCATGGATGAGAGCAAGACGACCTGGATTTCAACTGCAGTAAGATTCAGGTTGTCCATTAGGAGCAGAAATAAGGTTGGATAAAAAGAATAAACTGTGTGAGGACATTATGTTGTTTCAATTACTGCATATCTTTAAAATAAAATAAGACAAACATATATACTGATAATTCTTAGGGATAAAAAGGATAAATTAGAACTATCATATGACCTCTAGAAATTTTTTTGCAGCTCTATTTCTGCAATGCTGGGATAATATTCAAGATCAAACAGTCACTTTTTGTGAATCTCTTCTATATCATTAAATCCATTGTTTACATATATATTTTCATTTTCACCAGAATCTTCTTCCAAGACTCTGTGGCAAAGCTAGAGAGCTTTAAGTCTGTAGGCCTCTTCTTGCCATTCCCTCTCTGTCTAACCAGACCAAAGTGTTTGCTGTTTTCCTAGTTATATAACTCTCAAAGACTTGCCCATTCCTACCAACCTACCACTAGCTTTCAGGTGGCTTTGTCACCACACTGAACTGAAAACGCAGAGTTAAACCTTTCATGTTCTGATAGAATGGGATTCACACTACCAGTTCCACAAAATGAAAATGGAGAGCGGACTACCTACACATCCTGAGAAACACTGTGCACAAGATGGGTCTAAAATCTCATCCTTCTGCAGTGTTTGGACATGTGATTCAGGGACTGGTATGGGTCATTCTGTACATTCAGGATTTAGAAAATATTTGAGTATGGATACCTGTAAAACATTCTTTGAAAGAGCTAATGTGCTTTCTCTCTCTTTCCATTTTTTTTCTTTTTTTCCTCTCTGAGATATGACTGCTAATAGTATAGGAAGTGGTGCCCTCCCCTCCTTAAGAACAGCCACTTGGTGGGAGCACTTATTTAGGAAGTGGTGGGACAGAATTCAATCCCTTTCTCAGCCAAAGAAGTGACAAACTCACATCTTGCATCTTCTAAGAGAAAAGAGCTAATTACTAAGGGTCTCAGCCTGGGAATCAGAAAATTGAAAATTTGTTTCCTTGTTTTACGAGGAATGTGAAAATAGGGGAATGGTGCCAGAATTGTGTCAGAAACAAAAAGGAAGTCAATAGAGATGATACTGGGATGAGGATGCTTCCTTTCTACACTGCGTGCTGGAACAGCCAGGCAGCACCAGCTGCCTCTGCAAGACTCCGAATCCAGAGTATGGAGTAGACAGAGAGAATACGCACTTTGAGTCGGGACAGCCCTGAATATCTCCTGCAGCAATAATACAGCTACAAGGGAATCGCCAGCTCGAAGAGGAAGGCTGTTAATGATTTCGGGTGACCTTAGTACTATTTGGCTGTGGATCACACTTTTTTGCAGAGGGTTGCCATTTCAGCCTTTAGTGCCTTAGGTTTCATTACATGCTGACTTTGGACCTAAAACAAAGTCCACTCAGGAATTTCAATCCAGAGATAAGAGCACAATCACACTGCAGCTTCACTGAAAAATTTCTTCAATTCTCCTTGAAACTCCATCATGTAAGAATTATGCAGTAYGCATTGCATACTGTGGAGGCTGATTTCTGATGTCGTGTACTCTCATCAAATCAGTGGGGTTGCACAAATGATAAGGAAACAACGTTCTGCTCAGTTATGCTATTGCCATGACACTTGGACTTGCTTCTGCTTGTTTCTTGTACATAAGGTTGGAATGAAATTTCTTTTCCTAACGGAAAATTGAAGGTATGAGGACTTAGCATTACTGTTTTTTTTATGGGGGCAGTTATTCAAACTAAAGAGTAAGTTAGTAGGAAGTTCTGTTGATTTGGATGGGTTCACTCATGTCAAATGGAATAAAAGCTGTAGGACAAGCTTCCAACTGTGTTCCCTGAAAACAGAAGATCATGCTGTGTTCCTTTGTTTTCTGTATCACCTTAATTTTCTCACTGYTATTTTTACTTGGTGATTTTCAGTTTTCAAAACTTGTGAAAGATGGTGTCAGTAATAAACCTTTAAGGTTATATATGAGCAAATACAATCAGCAACAATCCTTGAAATTTTAAATGTGAAAGAGGCTTATGACATCTATTGAAGTGTTCCTCCTGTTGTGATCACTAGGTTTATATCTGTTATACAAAGGAATGGTGTCCCATACAGGCCACAAATCAATTATGTAAATAAAAGGAGTAGCTTTCCTGATTCTGGATATGCAGTCTTCTATGAAATGGTCTTTACCATCCCAGGCACATTTACTTACAGCTCCTAATCCTATTTGTGGAAATTTTAACAAATTTTATAGAGTTTCTTTCTCTCTTTGTTTATCCCACACCCAGAGTTAAATGTTTTCCAATTGTGGAAAGTCTTTTAATGCACTGGAAATAGCTCATGTTCTGGCAAACATGAAGTGATCTGTAGAGACTGAATTTTCATGCASTGTGTGTGCAGCCTAGTAAGTTTGTTTACTGTCTGTGGAGAGAAGCTTAACAATCGGAGAATTGTTTTATGAAGCACACAGAATACATTTAAGTTTGTAAGGATGTAGGTGTCAGAACCAGGGCAGCAAGTTTAAGGTTACTGCAACCCTTGCCAATCATAAAAATATGTTCTACGTATATGGATTGGATGAAGAATCTCAGAATCTAGTTCTTTCCTACATGAACTACCTTTATTCTCCTGTTTCTATATTATTGAAGGGTGATTGTGATCCCATCTGAGTAGTTTACATCCATTTATGCATATTCTTTAAGCAGTGTGCACAACTTCTGCTTAATACTAGTAGCTGGTGCTGTTAAATACATTAATAGAAAATGTTACCATAACCCAGGGAAAATAAAACACTGGTTAAGTATAACACACAGCTTGTGAAATTTATTAGCACAAAATCATCTCCAGACTAAAAATAGTGATGGGAACACCTTTTTATTTATTCTCAGACCAATTCAGCTCAATCACACACCAAACTTACTTAACTGAGGAGGAAAATTCCATATCACTCTGTTATATTAAAATTAGCCTAATATGAACTTTTAATTAATTTATGTAATCTTTCAGGACTGACCAGTGTCCATATCTGGACATAATTCATTCTGTTTGCAAGCTAAAATTTATAGGAATCACAATTCTTTCCTGAAGGGAAAATAGAATCACAACATCTCAACAGCTCTTTATAAACGTACTGTTCAATAACAGAATTTAATTATTTTAGCAGTCTTCAAAGTAAAAGTCTTTATTTTCAGTTAGGATGCCAAAAATTAAGATATGGGTGAATATGTAGGTAAATATATCTCTAATTTCTTTTTTTTCTCTTCATTGTTTCATATCTTTTGTCTTTTATATTCTTATTTATTCAACATTATCTTAGTGTGTAATATCTTAGTATTAATTTAATCTATTTCTTTTTCTGGCATGAGTTTACATATTACTGTAAAATAGGTGCTGTAGGCAATCATTATAACCATGAACATAGCCTCTGCTGGTCAGATGGATTTGTGACCATTGGTGTCTTTATCTGGAAAAGAGACAAGAATCAAGAAAAACTATGCAAATGCACATAATAGAAAAAGAAACCCTACAATATACTTTGCTACTTTGTCTCGCTATCTTAACTTCATGCTTTTTATGTTAGGATATCTTACATTTCCTTGTCTATCTAGTAACAACTTTCTCAGAGATTTGTGGACATTTGAAAGAACCCTATATTTTCTTCCTTTTTAATATAGAAAAAGCTGAAGCACTTTAGCTCTCCTGAATCAAATAACTCTACAGTACCTATTTCTCCTGGGAGAGGTAGTGTTACTTGCTGCTTGAATATGACAGTGGTATCTGATTATTCCCAGCTGCTGGTCTTTTGTCAGCAGATTCTTTAACGTTGGTTATTCCATTAACAGTGCAGTAGGTGTAAGTAATAGCGTACCTCTCTGATAGTAATTGAATGAATCTATTTTCAAGGCTGTCATTAATGATACTTAACTGATAAATCAAATTCTGATCTATCTAGGGCAGAATGAAAAAAGGGGAAAAATGTTGAACATCTCACCTTACAGAACGGAAGGAAAGAGCTGGCCTACATCTCAGATGCATCTGTTCAGCAGAGCAAAATGTAAAGCAAAATAGTTACCTTGCGGGGCCTCATCCCAAAACGGAGCCTATCTACATGCTGTTCCTATCTGTTAGTGWACCAGAGCTGTGTCTAACTGTGACAGTAGCATTAATGCCTTACACCTACATGCAGAATGTAGCTACATCTGCTGTTCAGGTTTAAGCGTTATAAATTTGTGCCCCCATAGGCCTAGAAACTGCATTGCACCTTTCTAGCTTACCCGGGCTCCCCTGTGCTCATTAACAACAACACGCCACTCTGCTGAGAGGCCAAGGGCCTTGGGGTCTCTGCAGAAGACCCAGAGGCTCCCTTGCCCGGCCTTTGGACAGGTGGCAGCCAGCCCACAAGTTGCTGGTTGGACTCCTCCGCACCGAAACYCTGCAGGCAGACGGACAGTCCTATTTCTGCTGAAGCAATGGCAAAACTAYCTTTCACTTCAGGGACGGCCTGAGATGTGATTTCAAGTGAAACAGGTAACTGAATCTGAGAAAAGCTTTATATATGCTCTATTGTGATCCAAAGTACAACTTTAAACTTCAAAATGAAGGTAGGTTTTGTTAATCAGTTTCCAAGTCCAAAGGACCAAATGAGACAGATAGATAGTCTCCCATATCTATAAACAYGGAAATAAGAATTAAATTGTTTACCCTCTTCCTATTTTGAGATCTCAGAATAGCACAACATCCTCTCCTAGTAATATGGGAACCTCCCTTCTAGCAACTAAAATATCCAGAGGTGGAAATAACCAGTGGTATTTTCTCCTTTCCCTCCATTATTATRACTTATTCACTTCCTCTGGGAAGCCTAAGAGAGGACTGTTTTGCTAAGATTGTGAAAAAGGGAGTTGAAGCTTGCTGAACTTGGGTCAGAGGGTCATCTCACCCATCAGGAGCAGCACTGAAGGTCGAGCAGGAAGGGAAGGGGGAGAGAGAGGAGGCAGGGAAGTCAGGACATGAAACACTGCACTGAAGGGTTACTGGGGGCAGAGAAATAAAATAATGCATTGATCCTTATGCCAAATCTGTGMAAATTGCCATAATAGGAGAGAGTAAATTTATTAGAAACGAGTATTGGTGGTCCAGAAGAGTTGAAAGAGGTAAAAGCAGAAAGGTAAGAAGAGACAGCAGTTGAGGGAAACAGTGTAACAGAAGTAAGTATAAATGAGGTGAGCAGCTTCTAGAGAGGAGGAAAAAAAATAAAAGTCTTGCTGACTTTAATAGAAATTACACATTCACAGTAGGGAGAAATATGAGATCTGCTGAAAAATGATATCCAAAGAAAAACGTCTTCTCAGAAAGCAGTCTGCAGGTAACTGAATCAAATAAAAAAAACAGGAGATAGAAGATACCCTTTGAAAAGTTCTAAATAAAAACAGGTAAGTCAGAAAATTTTCAGTTATTTGTTGATGTGGGAAGTGTGAGGAAACCCTACTTCAGCCTCAATATGAAATCTCAGTGCTCTTTTCTTTGCACAATGACAAACAAACAACCAAAAATTCTAGCTTCTTAACTTGAAATTCAATTTTGTTTTTTAAAACTCTTTTAATAATTTCTAAAATCATGCTATTTTTTAAACATAAATATTRTGAATAAAATATAGAAACACTATAAGAGGTTGAAAAATATAGAAGTACTATAAGAGAYTAAACATGAAATCTTGTGATTCTTCTGATTTTCCCTCTTCTAATTAGTTCCTGAAATTTCACCAAATTCTGTAATAATTACAGCTCCGAGTAAATGATAACTTTATGKGAATAAGCAGTTGTTTGAAGCAAAAATGAAAAAAATACATTTTACAAAGCTGATCCATGAGAACACAACATATTTTTCATCCCTCTTCTTTAAAAGCTGAACTCTGACACACTTCATATCAATTATAAAAAACTGAAATTGGATATAGATTTATTACCAAAGCTGTTTGCACTGAAAACAAAAACACCAGTGAAAAACAAACAAAAACAGTTTCAGAACTGGCCACTGTGTCTTGGAGCCCCTGAAATACCGTTCACAGTGGGCCTGTAAATTAACAGCATTTTTATTCCAAGGAAGGCAATTTCCTTCTGAGAAAGGCATAAAATGAGTCATAATTGTTTCTCAAGGCACTCTCCCCAAAGAACAGTGAGATATTGCTCAGCTTGAAATTTGGCAGCAGCATGGACTTATGAGTGGCTGATTGTCCTTTATAGTTTAGTAATTGGAGAAAACATTCATCTATGGCAGAAAAWTTTCTACTGTATTGAGTATTTGGGAGTGAAGAATGAGAACACAACTCCCAGCACACGAATGGAATCACCTGTACTGAGTTCTTCTCCCCCTGTCCCACTCCCACCCCAGCTTTTTCCCTTGCATTTATTAATTTTCCATTATGCCTCTAAGAGTTCTTAATGGAGTATCATCATCAAGTCCCACTGAATGGGAGCTCTCAAGAGCTCGGCATCTAATTTCCACAAGTTCCTTTTGAAAATCCAGACCACCACAGGGGAAAAATACCGTCCTACTGAAGAGCAGGCTTTACTCTGTAATAGATCGGAAATGTTTCTGCTATGTTTCTGCTAACCTACTGTTTATGATCTATGTCTCGATCAATATCTTATGCCAGAATTCACCAGTCCGTAATTGTCCTGGGATATTACACTTGGCACAAGTTTGATACTTTTTTTTCTTGTGCTGTTATCTTACATTGAGATTTTGACCTTTCAGAAATAAAGAACGTGCAAGAACATTTGGTCTCTTTCTCATGGCTCACTCATTTTTCTTAAAAGCAGTCTATTTTCATTATTTTTGATGATAGAATTTCACCTGCTAGAACAGTGACTACAAACATGAAGACACAGCATTACAGAGATCATCAGTGACTTCAATGCCTTCATGACTAAGAGTTTTGATTTTCATATTCAGTATAGTTTTAGCTTTCTCAATAACTTCATGTTTTATATTGTTCTCAAATGAACACAAATTTAGTAAACAATAAAAAAATGAAATGTAATACCCTCTTTGACTGTTTCACACTGTCAAAGGAGCAGCCCATAGTTTGAAACTGATATGCAATGCAAGTATTAATCATACCATTACAGTCAGTATCATTAGTCACCTCATTAAGTTCTTCTTTGTATCTAAACCACTTCAGAAAGGCAATGGTAGCTGAAGGCTGTTCAGTTTTGCAAAGCAGCAGAGGCAATTCAGCTGATTAAATACACAGATCAAGGAAAAGCCAGAAAAAAGAAGCTTCTTACAGCTAAAAAACTGATTCTACTTCATTCTAATAGGAGTCTTATTACGACTACAGTGAACGTTTGGATTAACAACCATGTTATCTTAATCTAAAACTATAAATTGGTGTAAATTGGTATCTTCAATACTTCCAGTATGTCTGATTAGTTGCATTACATTTAAGCATTCTGAGGAGGAAGAAAGCCTGATATTCTATATAGAATATTCAAAATGCAAGAAAGAAAACAGAAAAAAGACTTTATTCAGAAGATGAAGTCTAGTAGATGATATTAGAAATTTGGTAACATAGCTTTAAATTTCTCACATTAAACTCATAGACAATCTGAAGCTAACTATGAATCTCATTGCTAGATTGTGAAAATTTATATAAACATTCTTTTTCAGATTCAGTGGAACCATTTATATAATCAATACACATATGAATTGAATATCTGCCAAAGCATCCAACTAACTGTATACATATATTGTAAATCTAAATGGTCTACTGGTTAAAACAAACTATTTCCACCCAGGGTTTTAGGGTTTTCCTGTCTCTAACACTAACAAAGGACTCAATCTTACATAATACTCTGTATTTTCAATTACTGCTCAACTGGGATTAATGTGYGGATAAGGAAAAGGGGTGTAGATGGAAAGTTATGTACATGCAGCCAAAGAAACAAGATAACTCCCTAAATGTTATTTTTACCATGCTTCCTGCAGAAATGATACATATTATAAGTAGTTAGCCGAACAACTGAACAGAACATTTTTCTTGAAAATCCTAAAGGTCTGAAGTGAAGAACTAGCTCCAATGAAAGCAATTGTAAAGCATTATAATTTTCTTTATAACTTTGGTATAAATGATTCCATGGGATAATTGCACGGTCTTGTCTCAAAAGGCAGATATTTAAAGACATAAAATAGATTATTTTGCTATTTTATTAATTTTTAAAACTAATATCGAACATAGTTAATTTTATCCAGAAATAATTCACAGAGAATGCACCTTTCCTGAAGTGCGGTCATCAAATGATCCAAGCGTTTTTCAACTTTCAGACTGTGAACATCATTTATGTGTTACATACTCACAACTATGGCACCAGTGATAAAAGGTATAGAAAGGAAAGCCTAATGAGAAGCAAACTATTTATTTGCAAGTTTTGCAAAGAAATTACRTGTGAAAGGTGAGATAAGTTATGTACAAGTAGAACGTGTTTTAAGATCTTTCCTTTGGGAAGAATATCTCCTTTTTTGGAGGTGTATGGTGGCCTCTAGTGGCTCCAATACCAAGACAAAAATATAATAGCTGCCTTATTTTTAAATATACATGATGAGTAGGTTTATTTCAAACATATGTTAGACTAAAAGACATATTTATTAGCTCTATGTATTTGTAACTGCAATTAAGTGCCAAACATTGTTAATCTGCTGGAATAAAAGTTGCCAGAAAAATATAAATACATAAAGATCTAACGATTTAAGATAAATATAAATCAGAGCTACACTTGAATCAGACCCCTTAATTGAAACATCTTTATAAAAACATGAGAATCTTGGGTTCAGATCCAAGGTTTTTAGCTCCAGAACATCTGCACTGCAAATGTCCATGTGATACTCCTTCATTTTAGCTTATTGCAATGTAGAGAATAATAGTTGAATGGAAAAAAAGTGTGCTCCCAAGTCCAAAGCACAGATCCTCAAAACTTTTGCTTAGACCTTACCTAAACCTAGAGGTACCTAGAACTTGTAGGAACATTGAGTTCCTTGAGKTTTTTTCACAGATCTTTAGGACCTTTACAGTTCTGATTTGGTGCAGGTCCACAGATCCTGCAGTGCTGAGCAGTAGAGTAGTAACTAATGCTCATTGGGTCAGGGTCCATACATGAGGTGTTAGTTTGCCTCACTTTCCTGAAGCAGGAGGAGTTTTCTCCAGAGAGCATGCTTGCCAAAATGGTCTTTATACAAGACAGTAGGAGCTATCTCGTTGCTCCTAATTTCCTTCTTTTACCTTTTACTGCAATTGGACACAGGGTAACTAACCTCTTGGGAAACTGTGGGATGTCACAGGGGGTAGGTAGGAGATCATTTGTCATTTTCCTCCTCTGCTTGAGAGAATTCAGACTGATATTTCTCAGTTCCCTAAACCCCAGACGATACTCTGTTCTAGTGTGGGAGTGTTTCCTGTCCTTTCTGATGAATCTGCACCACTTTCCAGGAAATAATTAATAGTCATTGGCTAAGAGCACACCTCACTAGTGGTTAGGAAGTGGTCCAGTCCCAGCTCCCAGGATTATTTATTTTACATTAACTCACTCACTAGATCAAACAGAAATAGTCTTTGAAGGCAGACACAAATTTAAATCTTATTTTAAAAGGCAGCTTATTCTGAAGAGTCTAATTCTTCATGTTCATTGAAGAGAGAGGATAGTTACTGAAATCGACTGAAATTACTGAAATCTGGATGCCAGAAGCCATATCAAAGTAACTCTGACTGTCATAGCTCCTACAGTGCATTGCAAAGTTAGGATGAATGACAGTCACACCCTACAATTTGTAAAGCCCTATCAGTCCTGATACACCTCTACAAGGAAGTTATCTACAGCTGAGCCAGGCACTCCTGGAAGCCCTAAATATCAAAAGAGAGAAATGGGTGCTTCCAGGGAGTAGTTCATCTGATCTGTTTGAGAGATCTTAGGCATATGCTGAACAACAAGTGTATGCAAGTATTTAATTAATTCAGCTGTTAATTAATAACATAATCGTTATTAATAATAACTAAATGTCTGGTTTTCAGCAATTTTCATAATTCRTGAGCAAGCAGGATTTGAGACCTACAGGATTACACTATGGAGACAGTCAGTTTTAGTCTATGGATATATTAATAAATATCCACAAAACTCTTACTGCGTGCAGTTGACCACTCTGACAGGCTGAAAAATAATGATTGATATTTTATTAGTGCATCATTGTGYAATCTTAATTTGGCTAATGAAATAACAAACAATTCATCTGGAATAAAGATGCTCTGTTCCCTCTCTTTGGACATTGATTATACTTTTTAGTTTGATGATATTAAATGATACAGAGCTCTCTTTAACTTCTTCTGGCAGCCCAAGTAGTATTTTATACTGTCTTATAAAGATGAGCAGTGCTGGATGAGTTATAGCACAACTGGCCTGTATGAAGAAGTATCTAGCATGACCTGGATGAAACAACAGAAGAGATTTTGTGGGCACAGGTAGAATAAGTTGAACCTATTACTGTCCTATTTGTCTCCTCCCTTTCTCTGATGGAAGTTATTGTCTTAAAAGCAAAGGCAACAGAAATGATTATTCACCTCCTCTCAGGTCTTTGAGTGCCCAGCACTATAAATTGATAAAAACTAGGGTATACATTCTTTCTTGCCATCACAATGTCAGGTTGGTTATATCACTCTGACTGCAATACAGATTTTGTGCATTTTGTGCACTCTGAAATAAAAAATCATAAAATATCTCTTAGGGCTACATGGCACCACACTGGCCTGAGAGGACTCAGGCTAATTCGTCCTGAGTGTGGATACGGACTGTTTGCTCCAAAGGAAACAGCACCAAACAGGGTCCTCCACACCATTTTGTTGGGCAGTGAGTTCTTGCTGGAGAGTAAATGTGAAGACATGGCTTAAGCTGTGCTTTGGCCTGGACTTGATGCTCCTCAGGACTGATTATTAGCAGCTGCAGAAAGCTGCCTTCACTTCCTCTCATCTCCTAATGCTGAATATTTGCTTTGTCAGGGATCCCCCCCTAGAAAGAATATATTAATACAGACTACATTATAAGATMACTTTTTTTTTAGGATAATTCACAATTGTTTTAGTTGAGAAAAGTTCTCAAGAGATTCCCGAGAAGATAATAAACAACATAGCTGAAGTATATAGTCTGTAATGCTGCAGAACAAACCAGTTGAACAAACTGAGCTGAGAACATTTTTGTCCGGAATGAACCCTTTTGCTGATGTTTTAACAAACATTATTATTATAAGTCAAAATTTGAAAAATTTGTCTTTCTTTCTAGGTTTTAAAAGAGTTTCTATATTGATTCCAGCAGCTTGAATGGAATCCAATTAACACTGAAAATAATTTAGTATGTCCTGAACTGACAGTGTCAGAGAGCTTTACAAATACAGCAGGCACTCAGTATGTCAGGAAAATTCCATCATCTGTCTAAAATAGTGATGTCTGGCTATGGCTGAAATACATTAGTATAGTCTGTGTGATGTCAGAAATGCTTTCATACTGAGTATTTGACTGGGAAAATCATCCCTGCTGGTACCATGCTAGTTCCAATAACCGTTAACACAACTTCCTAGTGGCAGCATGGAAACTGCTAAAAATTTAATTACGCAGTAGAATAATTTCAATACTATTTAAAATTTTATAAATAATTGTGAAACAACAAACAAAGAAATTAGACGGATCCACTGGGAAACCCTCACTTGTAAGAGCAGGTGGAATGTTACTCTCCTTTCAGTGCTTGCACAGTAGCAGATATTTTTCCAAGTTCTTTTAGTGGTCTCTGGTCTACTGGAAATGGGCAATCCTACATATTTCTGAAAGTTCATGTTATCAGGAGTGTTACCTAGGGTTTACAAAGTCCTAGAATACATTCACAATAATCCCAGGAAGCTTCATGCTGGCCTTCAATAATTTCCTCATCCATATTTCATATGGCTGTGCTCTGGAGAACTCCCAGATCTAATGCTCGCCAGAAATCAGAGACCAGGTTCTACTTTAGTCGTATTCAGCTAAGCTGTACTGTGCTTATCTAAGAGATGAGGGAAAGTTATTATTACTACTTACTTCCTCCAGATTTGGATACAAACATGCTCTTGGAGGTCACCACAGCTCCGCTGGTCATAGTCCTCTCCTTACTGGCTCACCTAAAGCTTAATCTTTTGCTCACTCTCTTATCCAAAGCTGTAACATTGGCTCATACAAAATCCTACACTTGGCAAATTTTATATAAAGATTCTGAGAAATCGTTTTACCATTTTAACCTTAACCAGTGGAAGCTTTCTTTTGTCCAAAAGGAAATATATGTCTGGAAGTAAATCATATTAGCTTTTAGGCATGATTTGCCACTTCTATGTGCTACCTTCTTCCAGTTTATCTCTGTAATTTTTAAACTGGAATCCATATGCTTGAGAAATAAAGTATGTTATGAATGGACTTAAATTCACTATATAAGGCAGAGTGCTTCATCAGAAGGGTTTATAGGTTGGCAAATGGGAAAAGGTTGAAAACTAGTGATTTGGTCTAGCCTATTTCTTGAGGACACCATGTACTTACTGCATCTGGAAAAAAAAAGAAAGAAAAAAAAGAAAAAAAAAAAGGAAAAAAAGTATCCAGAAGAAACCTCCTCCTTCAAAACCCATCACTTTTCATCAGTCTTCCTCAGAAATGAACAACAAAGGCAAGGCACTTTCTAGTTGGTGTAAGATGGTTTTTGCCTTATTCATCTCAGATTGGCAAAAACTGTGATTTCCCTGAAATAAAATCAATGAAAATTTCCTCACTATTTTCCAGTATTTTTGAATTATGATATTTCAATTTTTCATTTTAAAATATTTTTATACTAAATTTGTCATTCTTATACAACTTAAAATACACTTTACGTGATCTGAAAATATTTCTTCCTTTGACTTTTCTATTTTGCTTCACTGACAAAGTAGAAATAATCATTTATACAGTGCTGTTTTCCACTCATTGCTTTTCAGTTCTTTTTTTTTTTTTTGCATCAAAGGATGCAAAAAGTTCTGCTCAAAAGTTCTCCCAATGAGCCTGCTGATCCAAATTTGGATGGCATCCAGATGCTGTCACTACTCTTCCACATTTTCAGGACTTCCCACTTACAGAAAAAAAGATCCTACTTTCCAAGGCAGCTAATAGTCATGGAGCTTCCCATGGTGCTTTTCCATTCTGCAAGGTTCCCAAAGCCCAGGGCAGAGCGTGAGCACCCTAAGAAAGACACCTACTCTCGGCAGTATTGAATTCCTCTTCACAGACATTAAACGAGCGAAGGGAGAGCCGGATCCTTTACCTGGATAACTGTGGCCCTTTCCTCCCTCTTCAGGCCTGCTGCAGCAACATGCAGCTATTTAGCTGTTACCCACCTTGGCTCTTATAAGACAGATGAAGAGCATCTCCATGGCCCACTTAGACACCTTTCTTTTTCCAAAGATTGTAGTAGCTGTTATCTCTGTAACTGAAGCACCACATGTAGGACTTACCTTTCCTCTTGCGACCCAGTATCTAGGGCAATCCTGACGGGTGAATAGTCTCAGATTTCTCTAACAGACTTTTTTCCATTACAGTCACAAGAAAAAGAAATATGATTGCCATTTGCCTTTAGAGACTGACAAAAGGAGGATTGAGTAATCTCATTTATACAATGAGCTTCCTGGGTTAGTTTTATATCATTTTGTTTCCAAGGGCTTTCTGGTTTTGTTTTGTTTCATTTTGATTGGTAAACTCTTAGAAAAGGAGATAAAGAAGGCATGGATCTGTTTAATCCAAAAGGAAACCAGAAAGACAGAATGAATTTGGATTTTCAGTGTCAAATGCCTGGACGTCTACCATTAGAAAAGCAAAAATATGAAACAATTTCTTCCCCTTTTTCCAAAGAGAAAAAAAAATAGCTCCTTGTAATCGTGGAAGGACTGTGTCTTTTACAGTGGATGTGAACCTGTTACAGCTTTTTATCTCCAGACGTGAGTACATGATTTTGTCTCTGGGAGCCCTTTGGAGGCCACGATTGTTGACCCTCCAGCAGCTGTTTCTCGTGCTGATGGTCCAAAAGCAGAAGGCAGGTGGCTGCAGTGTGCCATGGGCTTGACAACCCGCAGATACCTGGGTGCATCCTGCCTTCCCGCTCCTGTCACGAGCTGTTTGCCTTCCCACCTCAGCACCATGTGAGTAGGTGAGTGGCTCTCACGTCTTTCGGGGAAAGAAAGAATTGTGGAGGAACTATGTCACCATTTCAAAGCGTTAGTGTTATAACCACAGTCTCTGATGTAGCTTTGTAGTTTGCAAAAACAGTTCAACAAATGGTGTCCAAAGTTTTTTAAGGAAGACAAGAAAGCAGGTTTCAGATATATCTTACATGAAATTAACAGTGTTAATAGCTTCACAACTTCATGTCTTCCAAAAAAACCTTGAAATTAATATGGTAGACACTCAGATCCAGAAAGTTAGTGGGAAAATACATTTCTACTGCATCCTGAGGCACATAACTCAAAACTGCTCTCTTACAGTATTTAGGAGACATGGAAAGTGTTTTTGGCATCTCTGAATGGAAATTCAATCATTACTGGTGAGCTTGCTTAGAAAAATAGCTCGTTCCAAAGTGTCTGGGTGTGGCTGTTTGCACATGAATTCTATACTGTGCAAGTGTCCACTTATAGGTGTCTGCTSTTACAAAAACACAGACCTATAAATCCTGAAACACTGAAGAGTTCCATGCAGGGTGTTTAGGCAAATCATTTTCTACTGTTATTTTATGCTTTAAAAGTAAATATATATTTTTTGAACAACTTACCACCTTCTGTGGGCAAATCTGTGATCAAGTTCTGTAACATTACCTACCTCCCATAACTGCTATTTGTTCCACATCTAAAAATATGAAAACAATGGTTTAAATACTGAAAGAAGAAAATAATAAACATTTAAATGAAAGCAAACATTTAGATAAGACATCTAAGTGAAGGTTGTGATGGTTTATCTCTATTCTAGCTGAGATTTGTCTTTCTTTTCCCTTGAAAACACTGTGTCAGGATACATATTCCAAAAGGCTATTAGTAGATGGAAACATGAAGCCTGCTTCTTCACTGCTTTCCACCTAATGGAACCGTGACATAAAACAACCTTGCAGGAGGTGTCAAACACCATTTAATCACAACGGGAACACAGTGAATTTCCTCCCAAGTGGTGTAATGACTATACCAGGTGTACTTTAATGCAGAATCAAACTTGTACAGTCCAACATACTTATTTGGAATATCTCTAGAGGGATTTTCTATTAGCTATTTCTTTGTCATTTTCTCCAAGTATCATTAGCACCTATGCTGTATTACAATACAGCGCATATATATAAATCTTTACCAGGGATTGTAACGGAATTGGTGCCAAGTACATTCCCAAGAGAATGTTATTTCCACTACTTTTAACACACACATTTTGCCGCAGGTAGCTGTGTGCCATGGCCCACCCAACCAGCAGCGGATCACAGCCTGTGTTAAATCATTTATAATACACATGATCGTGGGTTGAGAGTATTACAGTCATTGCTGTCCGCCCTGAGTTGGAATGCACAGAAATTCCCAAGGAGCCCATTCCTAGCTGTGCGGGGTCCATCACTTGCACAGTTACTGAAGCTGTAAAGCAGACTTGTGCTGCACATTGTCAGCTTCATCGGCTCTGAAAACCATTTTGTTGCCAGTATTGCAGTATCTGCTGCCGCAGGCAAGCAATATCTGTGGCAAACAGTCCTTCTTCATTACAGTACATCTCAGTTAAAGGTCGCTCTTCATGAAAGTAAATTTCAAAAATATAACATTCTGGGAAAAACACTTTGACAGAATCACAGATGTTGGCTTGGAGGAATGTGCTGATGAAAATTCCAGCTCAGCATCCTTAGAATAAAGCTGGAATTTTATAATTTAAGGAGAAATTATGATTTGTCATTATTTAATTTAAATTGACTGGAATCCAATTTGCAAAGAACACACAGGTGTTTAAACAGATATATTTATACACATGTACATTTATACATATATACGTATATGCATATACGCATATATCTGTGTGTCTGTGTGTCTCTGTGTGCATGTGTGTGTTAAAATTTTATATTCATYTAACATCTACCTCCTCTATAAGGAATGTATACAGTTGGGATTTCAAATATGTTGTTCGATAAAACATGCCTGATTTAAAATATAACTTAATTGCTCAAAATAATCTATTTTTTACACTGTGTTCATCATGCAATCTAATCAACTGTATGTTACATTTACATATGACATTTTTGAGTATTAGTATTGAAAAAATAAAAGAAACTTTTTTTCCAAACAATTTCTTTATGACCTTTAGGGGGAATAGGTTCTTATCCTAGTCTCTCTCTCTTTTAGCTTTTAGGACTGTTACTGTGTACTGTTACTTAAAATAAATAAATAAATAAATAACAAAATAAAAGAAAACAAAAACCCTCCTGAGATATTAAAGTCTGAAAGTTCCACRTGGCTTAATGAATTTTGTGCATTGATATTCCACAATTTGTGCTACGTACTATATCTGTACAGTAATACAGTAAAGATCTCTTTCTATCACTGATCAGTTGATGAAACAGAATAATGAAAATCACTTTCTCTTCTCAAAAAATACCACAAAAATGTTCTGAAATACTTTCGTATTTTTTAAAAATATTTGTATGCAGCACCAACTTTTTGACCGAAATGACATTATTTTTACTTAGTCAAAAAGTTTTTTTTTGTTCTGTTTYGTTTTATAGTCTCTATCTGTGTAAAATGCTAAATATGTCAGATGGCCCTATAACAACACAGAAGAGGGTTCAGACAGAAGCCGTTTCTGAAGAAGTGACATCAGTTGTCCAGGCAAGTTGTTTTTTCTAGGTTATATCTCATCCAAGCACTGCTTGGTCTAATCTTACACTCTGTACAACTCTGACTTTTCCTGACAGAAGCCCCCATCCCTAGGGAGATGAAATTCCTTAGGTCTCTTTACAGCTTTCCACTAAGTCTGTTGTTTAATCCAGGTTCATCAAAGTCTGCTTTGTAGACACTAAAAGACCACTTTGTCCGCCTTGCAGAAGCCAGGCTCAAATACCTTTAGCATGTAGTCTTGTAGTCAGAAGTATCAGAAAATAAGCAAGCAGCACTTGAGAGAACTTCAAGAGATATTCTCAGCAGTCTMCTCAATAGGATTAGCTCTTCCTATCTCACTTTTATCATAGCTGTCTTTCTTGCTCTTCAAAGCTACAAACTCCTCAGCCTCCTTCACTGATCTAGTGCAGTCTCCAGTAGCTCACGAGGTTACTTGTGTGGCCTGCAGAGGCATGGGAGCTATCTAAAATAACTATTGGAAGGCATGAAAGGTAACAGGGAATCTGAGAGCCAGGCACAGGTAGGTGCTCGCCAATGGTATGCACAAAGCTTGGAAATCATACGCCTGTTCTTGGACCTTCTCCTTTGCCTTTCGGTATAGACACAGTCAAAGAGCCAGCTGGAACAACTTCTAATTGTATGCAGAAGATCATCTTACAAAATATTGATTTGTTAGACCTCTGCCAGTAAGGCAGACCTCTGCTAGATTGCAGCTCTGCCTGGTTCCGAGCAATCATCAAAYAAAAATCTTCAGAAAAATCTGATGTAAAAAGTAAATGCTTTATTTTATCGTTCCAGAAAGATGTTGAATAAAAATAATGAATGAATTTATTTATAATTAACTGCTAGAGTCTGAGGTGAAAATGCCTTGGGGCACCTGAAGTAGAAAGCCAGTAAAAATGAAAACTGGAAAGTTCACAAATAAAACAAGACTTAGATCAAAAAATGCATTAATTAAGTCAAGCAATTCATTCTTCCCTTTGAACCAGTTAACTGTGCAGTTACAGCTGCAGGAGGGAGAGGAAGGCATGAAGAATGATCACAAACGAAACACAGAAACAAGAAGTACATMAATAGCTTCTGCTGCTGCAATTTTCCTCAGTCCATGCACTTCATCCAAATATGAATCCAGCTTGGAAAAGAAATCAGTAAGCCAACAGGTCATTAAAGAAAAGGAAGATACTTTAATTCAAGCTGCCTATTACAGGTTTACTTCAACTGCTTCATACTCACACTAGATATAGCCCAAACTGAAAAAGCAATCCCATTGTTTACTGATGAAGATCTGAACCAATAAACTCTGCAAAGGATGTTTACTGAACAATTTTCTTAACAGTAAGGTTTGAATTCAGTCCTGAGACTGGAGGAAGAGAGCATTGAAAAAGACAGTGTGACATCTGCTCACACCTGGCATCTAGTGTTTTATTTTTATTCTATTTTTTTTTCTTTTACAAGGTATTTCAAAGTTTCTAAGTTTCCRTATTTCTGCCATTTATATCTAAGAAGTCTCTATTCAGAAACTGAGTAATAGTACAGCATTTGCCTTAAAATCCATTCTATGTTATGAATTTTTTTACCTTTTTTATAAAGAAAAAAACATATCTCATATATCTCTATATATCTAGTTCATTCCAGAAAAAAAACTCTCATCCCTCATAATCTTGTTTCAGTMTTCTCAAAGTAAAACCTGAAAAATATTTTAAAAAGAAAATCTAAAAACAAGTTGCCATTTTTTGCAAGTCAAGTTGATGACATCACCTTCTCACAGGAATAGACTTCAGTTGCAAACATAAGTACATACCTAAAATTTATGGAAACGTATTTCTATCCAGATTTTTTGTTTCACCCTTTTYTTTCTTACAGATTCTGAATCCATATGGAAACTCTTCTGGGGTTCCTCCTTCCAACACCAAGCTGTCTAAGTTATTCAGTTCTTTGCTGTGCTTTAGGTGTTAGTGATCTCTTCATTTACTACTGTGATACTACAGGACAACCCAGGAACCCAAAGCTCAGTACTTAAACAAGTGAAGAGGACAGTGTCATTTCAATATATTGTTTTACACTTGTAGATCATCTTTTTACAACTCCATAGATATAATCATATCAATTTGGACTTTCAGAAAACATCTTTTTCTGTCTTCCGTTTTTCAGTAAAATTTGKTTTTTTAAACCTTTTTTCTTTTCCTTTTTCTACTAAATCCTCCTTGCTGTCTTTCTAGGCRAATGAGTGGAAAAACAAGATTATAAAAATAGAAAAACAACATGCAGGCAAGTAAAAGAGAATAATTGTTTTGGTCATTTAAAATTTGTACAGAAAGAAATGCTAGAAAGATGTGGTGAATACAATATCACTTTGGCCTCAGCACTACTGATGGAGCAATAAGACAACCGTTTCGTATTTTAGTAACTTTCTCTTACTTCCCAGACAAATGCTATATATCTTAACTGCAGCAGAGTCATACCGACTCGTGCACAGAACTGTTGGAACAGGCCAACATCACTGAGAAAAATAATCTGTATGAGTTCTGCTTGTTTTTATAAGAGGACTTGGTGGGGGCACATGACTTTCACACATCAGCTGTGTATATGAATGGGGGTGCCTATAGTTTGAAGGYGCAGGCTACTTGGCAAGACTTGTAGAGTCTGCCACTGGCTAAGTGGATATTACCAGTCCTCYGTATTTAACAAACCTTTTCATGCAGAAGTATCCAGAGCTATAGCAACAAAGAGTGCTTAATTTTTATAAGAATCGGTGGTGATATCTTTTCCAGACAGATAATTCATCAGAAAACTTAAGCCTTCCAGGAAAATTTATATTGTCCAATTTAAGATCAAACCAACTGCTTCCAGTTTTTCCAGAAGCTTCAGTTTCTGTTTAACACCATTTCAACAGATAACGCATCATCTACTTTCACTATATTCATTGCATTTGTCAAGAATCTTAATAAATTCTAAAAAAAAATAAATAAATCCGTAGTGTATACATCTGATTTGAAATAAGCCTTTGGACATTTAATTTTTTTTTTTTTTTTCCTTTTGCTGGCTCTATCCATTTCAGTCTGTCAGTTAAGTGACCGCAGAGCCAAGGCTTACTTTCCAAGTAACACAGATGAAGCGTGTCACACCCGCCTTCTTCAGCCATTTCCCTTGAATTGCTTTTAGTCTTGCATGTTGTATCTCTAAGTTTCTTTCTGAGACAGAAAGTCACCTGACTGGTTCTTTATTAAATGGTGCTTGGTTGTTCTATGTTCTTTCATAGATTCATATCAAGAACTGTTAGAAATGTGTTTTCCCTTATACAGCAAATGAATTAGAAGTAATCTCTTTAAAATTTGATTAAAATTCTGCTTTCTACTTTTGTGGTTTCAGATAAACTTAAATATATTAACATCTGTAGCTAGTTAGATACACTGYGGTCCTTTGGGGGAAATTCTTGTGTTATTTCTTTAATTAATCTATTATAAAATTTCAAGAATTCAAGAAATCTTATTCCTAGAAAGGAATGTATTTTATGAAGAAAATTCTGATACATTTACGTTTCAGCTGAATTGGTAATCARCTGAGGCATTCCTCAGTGAAAAAGATTCTGAGATTTCTTTTGAAAAAACTACAGAAATAGGATTGCTTGTTTGAAAATAAGTTCAACTGCATTTATGTATCAAAAGATTCTTGWTGTTGTTTTCATCTTTGCAATAGGCCTAGTTTCCTGGAAATATATAACACTGCTAGAGTCAACTAACCACTGATGACACCTGTCAGTAAACCGTCTTGCAGCCTGTACCTGGGACTGTGTTTCTACATCTGGGGTGAACGTTCCTTTCTTCTTTTTTCTTTCAGGATCTATTTAATCTTAAGTATGATACAGAACGGTCTCACTGGTACCTGAAGTTTATAATTTCTTCATCAAAAATATAGCTGAGCATAAAAATATAGATGTTTACTGCAAACTTATTATATGGATTCCTACTTTAAAACCATCGTTATGATTACCTGGGCTACATACCTGCATAGTGAAGGCAATAAATTTTATTTACAAATTTCTACATCAAGTTTATAAGGTTTTTTGTTGAAAATATTATCTAACTCCACTGAATTAACAATAGATATCAGCCTGTTTSGAATAATCTCTCTTTGTCTCCTGTAGCTTTTACTTATTTCTCCTGGACATCCACCCTCATTAACCCTCATAACCTTATTAACCAAAATAGTAATGCAAAGAGATTATATAAATAATTTACAGGATAAATTTATGTCCAGGATACAAGAAAAGAGGTAAAAGTCAGTTTCCATGCCAATCAGGAGAAGAGTATGTCATATTAAAAGAAGTCAAAACCATCTGGTCTCTCATTTGAGAATGAAAGATTTAATTACTCAGATACTTAAAAAACCAACCAAACAAACAGAGCAGCCAAGTTGTATGGAAAACAACAAGGTTGAGATCTATACTTTTGTAGGAAGTTTGCCTCTGCRTTCCTAATGATGCCTAAAGTTCTTTTTATTAAAATACTTAATGTAAGTTTTAATTGTGTCTTAAACACTTTAGCTGATACATATAAAATACTTTGCACAGCTCTACCCAGATCAGATGGAAAGAGGTAAATTCAGATTACTAAAATGTTCAAAGAAAAAGTTTTGAAATGGGAAAAGGCTTTCTGTTTTTATATCCTCAATTTTTAGGAAAGGAAGACTACTGAAATCCAATTATATATAACTGTGTCCTTTGGGTGAAAGCCAACTAGTGGCTCTGTCTCTTATCATCTCCTCTGACTTCTAGGGCTTTGACTCTGGTCTGTGAAGAATTAGTAAGAAACTAAGTGATATGAGTCGTATACTTTAATCTGGCCTTCTATTTATTTTCCCTCAGAAGTGCTGCCTCTGAATCATACCTGTTTTCTCACACTGTCATGGTGGTCTTATGCTGGTAGAAGAAGTGGTAAGCTCAGGTCTCATTTTATTTTTGGCTTCCTTCCCCTTTCCTTCAGCAATGATTTAAGAAAAAAACTCCAACAACCATATCCTTTATCCTTTCCCCCATATACTTTGGGATATTGATCCTTTAAGGAAAAAAAAATACCCTCCCAAACACTGTTTAAATTTTCAGAATCAATAAACTATCTCTAGTTTGCAAGAGTAAATCATCTGAATACAAACACCTCTTCAGAGTACTAAAGCATGTGGTATTGAAGAACATAAGTATAAAAAAATCCTGAGAAACATAGTCTATAAAACAAGGGGTTATATTCATTTACCATCTGTCTCAGTAAAAATAATTTAAAACTAAGTTAGCACCAAATAGCAGGACTTGCACAAAGTCTGCCTGGTTGCACATTTTTTTTAAGTACAAAATTTCAGTTTTCCCTGAAGAAAAATAAAATCAGTACAATTTTATTTAATCTGATATCAATATMGATGCTGTTGGTCCCTAACTGTGAATGTAATAAGAGTAACTGAAACTTTAATAAGTCTGTACCTAGAAAAGTACCAGTGKTTTTGTGTTTCTATGAACATCTACCCTGAATCCTACCATTTTTAATGTCTTCTGCAGGGCTGACAGTGGGTATACTCTGAGGGCAGAACAGTAGTTCTTCCTGTACTGTAAGAATATGATGGGCTTTCAACAGAAAGGAAGGTAGCCATGGGATCACTACCTACTCAATTAGCCTAATAACCCATTGCCACAAGTAACCTGAATAATACAAATGCACAGATAAGAGAAAAYAAATGTAACCTGGCCTAGAAGAACAGGGACAGAGACAGCGCTGGTATCAGCAGTGGTGGAAGAAGTTCTGAGGTGGAGCTGACCTGAGCTTGGAAGTCCCCATGTCACATGGGACAACACAGTCCTCCTGAAGCTGTGTTGTTTCATATAGGCTTATTAAGTAAGGAGTCTCTGTATCAAAAAAAAAAAAAAAAAAAAAAAAAAAAAAAAATCAAAAACTCATATCATCCACCCCTGAATGATCAAGACTTGGCTATAATCTTCCCAAAACTGATGGGCTTAACAATGGGTTTCCTTCAGAGTATGTCAGGAAGATGGCAGAAAACACTCATATCCAATCAACCTTGATAGTGCTTGTGCTTTTATTACCATTCCTAAAAGTATGGGTTTCAAGAAATGGTAATTTTGAGTGACTTCAATTTGGAGCACTTCAGTATTTTCAATGAAATCCAACACACTTAAAATACAGGGAGTTTGGTCGATGGATACATTTCAATAACTACTGTTCAAACARCATGTTGGCTTCACTAACAGTTTTTCTTGAGTACAGTAGTCTCCCTCCTCCCTTATTCATGTAGTATTTCTACTTAATTTCTTTAAAAAAAATGCATTCCTATCTGAATTCACAAGAAGGCAGCCATCAGGCTTTTCTATAGAATTAAGAAAGCTGATACAATTGAAAAATGAAGTATATTTTTTCTGGGAATGTGGTTGGAAGTAAAAGAGGAAGATTGCTGCAAGATGGCAGTTCAGAGGTCCTGTGAGGAAGGCCTGAAAACAACTCCCCAGAGAACTATGTYAGAGAATCAACAAAGCCCCTAAACCTCAGAAGTAACTGCATTAAAAATCACTGCATTTTGAAGATTACAAAGGTTCTCATTCCAYTTGTTATTCTACTTAAGGCCTTGAATCTACTCTTTGCATTTCCAAGGTTTCATCGTCAGAAGGTAGAGTAGTACATCACATTCCACTAAAAGACAGTTTTTTGAGAGGCTTCATGTAAAATAGGCAAGAATGTAGTGTTAGCAACAACGTSCTACCAGGGAACACTCTTGTATGTTCATTCCCTTAGCTTTCCCCTTTGCATTGCCGTGTTCATCTTCCAACCGATTACCCAGGAGGAATAATTCATTAGAATATTCTTTATAGTGAATCCATGAGACTATATTCTTTACGATTCTTGGTGGCTATTCCAGCATTATATAAAGCAGACATCATGCTGACTTATCCTACTCCATTATGATTGGGGACCTATTGTATTATTAAAGCACTGGAAAGCAGTAAAACAGCACCCATTTTAACATTCATATAAAATATTGATCTGTGTTGGGTAAGTTTTTCATTTTTAATGCCTAACATACCATTCCTAACTTTAGTAGCAGAAGTTGAAGTTTTTGGAATGTATTTATATTTTTCATAGGAAAAGAGAGATTTTTTAATTTCTGCAAAAGAATGAGCAAAATTTTTGAGCTGTCTACAGCCTCATGTTCTCAGTAAAGAACTAAAATATTTAGTTAGAAACAAAAGCACTTCTCGTTTCTTAATTATCTCCTCACTTTGGCATTTGACAATTCTCCTCAGTTTGGATATACGGATGCATTTTACCTCCCTGCCAGAAATGCCAACACCTCCAAGACATCCCCAGAATCAGGGGACTGAGTCTATGAAACGTGCCAGTGAGGCCATAGCCTCAGTACAAGTACTATTCACAGGAAAAACTGTATCCTGAGGTTGGAAGATTTCAGCCCTTTTTTCTGGCTCTTTCACTCCTCTGATTTTTCTGGTATTTACCTTTTCTCATGTGCTCCTCTGACCTAGAGCTAGCATTTTACATTTGCTAACAACAGACTTTCATTGAAAAAAAAAAAGAAAAGGAAAAAAAAATGTTAGGGGAAGTGCTAAGTCCTGCTGGAGCTCTCCCATGGCTTTTGTGCACACAAGTTCTCAAAGAGTGGCAATGTGTTTTTTCAAAAGAATTGCATAACTATTAAGAAGGCAACTGAAGAAAGGATATTGATACAAATAATGTTTTTTTTAATGTCATCAGCAGTCCTTGAGTCAAGACACATGATTCTGGTTGTTTACTGTTATTTTACTGATAGACAAAACCCAGTTCCACTTAAACTTATCTATCCTTTACCCTTCTTTTTGTTTATGTCTTTCCCACTCTCTCTTTTTCTTCACAATCCTAAATAAGAGCCTTTTCTAGGCATTCTTCTTTAGCCCCATACCACTGAAACTTCACTTTTTTCCCCCTCTTCATTATGTTGATAAGTTCTTCCATCCCACTAACTGTTGATGCAAAAAGAACAGTTGCATTCTTATTCAGGAAATTTCAAATAAATAGTACATATAAACACAAAGCATAGTCAAGTAAGGGAAGATTTAATATCATAACATTGTTTGAAATGCCTGGGATTTCAAAATACTAAGAAAAGTGTCTAAAGTAAGCATTAGGGGAAAACTACTAAACAAATTGAGTAGATGTCTGTATATATATATATATATATATTCTGAAACTGTGAAACAAATTATCAGAGACAGCAATGCACAAAGAAATACAAACTAGATCAAGGGGAAACTCAGGAGAACTTTTGTGGAAAAAATAGTATACAATGGTGCAATTATCAGCTATTTTGGAGTGGGTGGGTTTATGGGTTGCAGATGGCTTCACATACTCTAAAATTGAAATGGCCAGAAAGCTAAGTTTTGCCTTATTCAGAAGTATTTTAAAAATAGAAGAATTTCTATAAAACAGTATTCCTGTTTTGAATGTATTTGCACGAATGTTTGACTGGCATGTAGGGAAGCATGGATGAAGTACTGTGAGTGACAGCTAATACTGTAGTAGCATCACACAGATCGGAGTAAGCTACCAATTATTATTTTGCAATATGCTACAATTGGCAGGGCTCAGTCAGGGCCAGAACCCAGTATTTCTGAACCCTGCTCAAGTACCTAGGAAAGCCCTTGCTTCTGTGCGCTTGCAGTCAGAYAGACCTGTATTCCTCGTTTCTCTCTGACAGCTTAAAGATGAAATAAGTTAAGTAATCCTACTTAGTAGCTGGTCCACAGATGCAGAGGACCTAGAGAAGTCAATGACAAAAAAAACCCTCTTGCCATAAGGCATGTGATCTGTTTTTCTCATTCCTGATATCTTGATCTTTTAGTGCTTTTATGCGTTGCAGGGCTCCCATCAAGCCAAGATCAGACAAACATTACGAAACAAATTATAAAAACGTCAAAACAAATTACTGGTCTATAACCCATGACTGAGTCCATGAACAACAAATAATGACAATCAAAGACTCAAAGCTAATGCTTGTGGAGAACTGGCCTTCTACGTGTATTCCATTTGTTTTCTCCATTCGTTTTTTCCATGTTTATACACTTCCTTTATGCAGCTGTCTCATCTGTCCACTATGAATGTAGGCTCTGTGCTCTCTAGGGTGAGGCTATCCTCGTATTGACTGTTTATACGACACACAGCAGAGTAGGGTCTAACCAGGACTTGTAGCTGTGCTGCAAAGAAAACAAACATGATTAATAAGAGAACTTAATATTATCTGAAATTTTCCAACTGAAGAACCAAGAAAACAATTTAATAGGCTATTCCATTTACCAAATACAGTCTAATTACAGTTTGCTTTTYTTCCCCTCCTCTTCTGGTAAATGTATTCCTGCATATGCTAAGATTTTAGAAATCCTACAGTAAAGGATAGGTATTTTGTATCTCTTCATGTTATTTAATGTGTTCAACCCAACAAGGCAAAAAGAATTTTTATGGGCTGCAATATAYTCCTGCTCTTCGGAGAAAACTAAACGTTATATCACTGCATTTACAAGGAATTTACAAGGTAAGTGGGAGATTCAGAATCTTGTTCTGAGATAAAGATTCCATATTAGGAGAGGGAAAGAGTTCAATGGACACTTGCRGTGGGGATGGGGAGGTACATCTGGAATATGGCATAGTTATTACTATCTTAAGTACCACTTCTGTATTTACTGCACAAATATTCCCATAGTATCAAAGTACACTTTAGGAGAAGAGCATCTCTCAGAAAGAATAGCTTACTGAAAATGGAGTTGTAAGTCCCAGAATAGAAGGGWAAATGTGAAAATTCACTATATCTCCTAACATATTTAGATCATCTAAATATCCCTTCTGTTCACAAATAACACCTTCCGGATCWGTTTGATTTCCCTACACGACCTTTACTCCCCTTCACTATATTTCCTTCATAATGGTCATTTTTATTAAAAAATCCAACATGGAACAGTCTGGTAATGATGTGTTTAATATGCATTTTGTATTTTTAACAACGTCCTACTTKCAAAAGGTTATTTTAGAAAAAAAAGTTGGTGCAGAGCATGTCACAAGCACTCTGGGAGAGACCTGAGTAGCTCTAGCAAAATGGGGTCCCCTTGGGGGTATTGGTGATATAAAATACTATCAATTCTGCCTGCCAGGCTTCCTTTTTCAGGATATTACTGTAGTGCATCTGAATGTTCTTTGACAGGGCCAATGCTTTTTGCTTTCTTATTCTGGGAACTATTTGTTCCTTCCTACACGTTTGTGTCTTTCCATTAAGAGAGACATTAAATGATTGAACAGATCCTAGTCTTATTTTTGGTCAGTAAAAGTCAATGAATTGCTGTTTTCTTTCTTTTCTTTTTTTTCTTTTTCTTTTTTTTTTTTTTAATTTTTGGTTTTACAGAAGCTTCAAATCAGCCAAGAGAAAATACTATACCAAATTTTCCTTCTGCAATCTTGGGAAACCCCTACTTTTGAGTCATTTGCTTAAGTGCTAAGAATACATCTAGATGMAGCAGCCATGTAACTTATAAACTTATGTTTAATTAAAACCTTACTGCAACAACAGAGAAACAGTGGGCTTTTCCATGCAGCCAAATGGAATCTGTGCATTCTGGTTTATAATCCAATTTTTATAGTGCCCTTTTTAAAGGAGACTCTCTTCTCTTTCCTGTCTGTCTTTGATTATTGTTGGGCTGGTGCCACTATGGTCTGGACACTGCAAGACCAAATCTGCATTTATGTAACACAAAAGAGCTGGTCCAGCTCCTCAGTCACTCCAGACTTGCATCTGACAGCACTCTGGAAGCACAGACCTTACACAAACTGCCAATAAAAGCCAACCTACCCCACTGCATTCTTTTAAAAGCCACTATTGTTCTCATTCACGGCTGAACAGTTCAGCCTTCAGCTTTAATGAAAAAAAAGAAGCCCAGGCTACACTGAACAGCTTCCAGACCTTGCCTCCACCCTCCAAGCATTTAAATCCTATCTGAAGGCTTTTACACGCAGTACCCTTGAAACGGGTATGCTTATTATTGTTCTCTCAGATATAACAGCATCTCTCCAACTAATATCGGCTTGTCACTCAATTATTTCTTTAAKCTTAACTTCAAAATAAAGTCTTTGGATTATCATGCAAAATTTGAAGGGCATCACAGAAAATACACACGAGGCCTGATTACACTGGTGGACAAGTTTGTGATTGATTAAGGCTGGAGATACTTCAGCTTCTTTGGTAAGAAGTCATTTTCACTGTGATGCCACGTTGTTTTTTTGAAATCACATTTTATACTTCAACACAATGTAAGTGGTTATACTCTATTTTCATTTTTCCCATTTTTACACTACAAAAAACAATCAGCTACAGGGAGATGTCATGAATAGAAGTGTTTTAACACAAATCATTTTGATAGCCTTTTTCACCTATCTCTTGATTATGTTTCTTAATGTATCCCTTTACTATAATTACTAGCTAAAATTATGCCACCAATTCTGATGTGCTAGAAACCAAAAAGAACACAGGGTCTTTACCCAAGAGACATGGTGATGTAAAATGCAGAACAAATAGACAGTTAAATGAACGGTATGTGGCGAGCAAGAAAAGAAACATCTGTCAAAACATATATTAAAAGGCCTAAAGCTGCTGTTTTCATCTTTTGAAACGTATTAGGAAAGAAAGAATACTGATATAAATCTGATATTCTCTATATTTTCTTACATAAATCTAGATTTGATACCCTTAAAATYAAATGAAATTGGTTTCCCTGAGGTGATCCACCTCCTCAGTAGAAATGCCCAGGATCTATGTCCACATGGGCTTAGGTGCTTTGCTCCCTACTAAACCCACAACAGAGGAACAAGCACTGAGACCTCCCTCCATGGCACAAATTCAAATGCAAATACGTAAAATTCCTCTCCCTTGAGGATGAAGGCATTTACGGAAAAATGCTACGAGTGTCTTTAATCCTGCTTTCTGGTGCTTGAGTTCTTTTACYACAAGGAAAATCTTCTTAAGAAACAGAACCCGCTGCAAGTTGAGTGCAAGCACAATTCTTCATTTAAACACAGCCCATGGAGGAAAGAAAGAAARAAAGAAAGAAAACTTCTGTTCAGAACACTTCTGGACAGAATTAATCCCATCATGTGGGAGCWCTTTAAATCCTTCCTCCTGAAGGCACTCAGACCCAGTGTTGCCACTGCTGAGCCTCATCTAACCTGAAATGAGAACGCTTTCCAGGCTTCCCACTGAAGCTGTGCATAAAATCATTCAAAACTCATTGAAAGCTGAGTGACGGTCTGTTTCTCCTCTACTGCTGGCACCACAGGACTCTTTCCACTGGGTCCCATCACCTGTAGTCATCACCATATAAAAGCTGAAGATTTATCTCTCTGAGGTGCCGGAAACGTAAACTTCACAGGCTGTGGTAAATAACTGGGGGACAAGTCTGTCACAAAGTAATTCAGCCCCTCCTTTCCTCTCCTGGGTATTCCCACCTCTGCCAGAAGAAGGCAAGGTGCTCAGGCTGGTTTCTTCAAACTGTGCTCAACACTTGTGATGTTAGAAATAGGTAACTGATAAATACAAAGCTCCATTTCTTTTCCCTGCCACCCCATATCCAGACTCTCATCCAGGTGCTAGAAGGGAATGAATTCATGCTTTCTTTCTCTCTCTGTGCTCCCCTTCTTCCCCAGACAGGTGTCCCCTGGCATACTGTCCCTATGGAGCACCCTGCTCCACTTGGTGTGACATCCAGCAGCTCGCACTGCTGTTTCCAGTTTGCTTGTATACACAAGGGACTGGACTCTTTCAGAAAATCCTGCTAACATGGAGACTGGTCAGTCTGCATAGAAAGCCCTGGAAGGTACTAACGTGTTCAGCATGTACAAGTTTATTAAGCTTCTGACCAGAGGGAAACATAATCATCTGCATATAATTAAAGGTAGTGAGAAGTTATTAAAAATGGTATGAGGGAGTTTATTAGGAGTAATAGGATGGAACTTAGAAGCAAATACTTGAACATATGGAAAAACTGTCTGACAATAAGATCAACTTTAGTATGAAAGTATACCATAAGGAAGTGGTAGAAACCACACTTAAAATCAGACTTTACACTAGAAAGCATGCTGTAGGGAACACGCCTGCATTGCAGAGAGCTGTGCTGATTGATCTAGTCGATTCTTTCCTCTCTATTCCTAATATTTTCTGATCTGAAAATAGAYCTAGTCTACAATAGACCTAGAATCCAAATTTTGAGGCTTCACATCCTCTCTGCTATGGTCCTCTGAAAAATTTAAACTTCTTAATATGTGTTGCCTGTTACTGGAAATCATTGTTGCAGATGGAAGTTATAGCTGCCTGCATTGTAGGCTAGTGTCTTGCAGCCTTTCAAGCCCAWCTGACGTGAAAAAAAGTAGTGACTTCGGGGGAGACTGTGTGCTGTTGTATCTGTTTGTTTTAAATAGACAATGGAAACTGAGGAGCACATCCAGAGGTCAATCATCAAAATCCATTAAAGAGCATCTGCAGCTCCTTCGAGACAGACATTTGATTCTGATTCAATTCCACAACTCATCAAAATCATCTAAAAGAGGAAGAGGGAAAATAATGGGAGGTGGGAGTCTGTGTGAGCGACAGGGAGAGCTGAAAGTCACAGAGAGAACAGGGAAAGCAAACGAGAGGCAAAGCAACCTTTGCAAAYGAGGACCTTACCAGGCCTGTGAGAGTTTTTCATTTTTAGACTTGCCACAAGCTGTAGCTTTGTCTCATAATTTTATCATACATCTAATATTTACTGGAAGGCATGGGTTGGAAGGAAGCTAAGATGTGAGATAGTGAAGAAGAAAATCCTTAAAATTATATCCAGGCYGTGAGAAGCACAGACAATGTTATAAAGCGCTTTGCCTTTCCACTTTCAGCATGAAGGGAGGAGAGCTGGCAGGAGAGTCTGGCTTTGTTATTTCTGCCGCTGCATAACTATTGCTGGAGACAGCATGAAAACACCACCTCCTGGAAATATCCACCCCACCTACATATTTATTGTGAAACCAGGACAATGCAGAACTCATCAAAGCTGCAGTTATTAAGTCAGTTGTGAGTATCAGAAATCCTCACGGCCTTTCAAAAGCCAGGCAATTCTGGAATTCCAGCTTGACAGCAAAATCACAATTCTCAGACAATACTACACTGCATATATGAGTCTAGGAAGGCTTGAATTAACTGTCAGACATTGCCTCAGGACACAAAGATGCATAGATTTTTCCATTCTATTTTTTGCAATCTCTCTGCTTAATCCCACACAGCAGTTTCAGTGAAACCTGATAGGTCGCTGGTGCGTTGCTGCCTACAACTCCTGTTTTCTTCCTGTGCAGACAGTCTCAAATGTAGAGGCTAATTCAGGTTTAAATGTCTGGTATGCAAATACTGGAAAAGAGCAGAGGTTTGTGTGGATATATTAATCGGCACATAGACCTTAATGATCAAATAGTTCCTTATAGGAGGTAAACATGCAAATGGCAAAACCTATTTTTGCAATTTGGTATTTTCTAAGGGTGTTCTGGTTTTAGGGCTAGAGTTTTACATTTTTGAAAAAAATCTCTCTTTTGCTCTATTTTATGATATGTTGCAGTTTTATACCCTCATTTATGGACTCTGGGGGTGTCTTTGACCTCTTGTACAATTTTTATATACCCAAATCAAGAGTATTCACTGTATAAACACACACCCAAATGAGACAAACTGAAGCAATTCTATTCCCAGCCACCTGCTCTATTTCAGAGACTCTACAAAGCAGTTACACAGCCAAATACAATCTCTGTGGAATTTGATGCTTTTTCATTATGAAATCTTGGCTAAGAAATTCTGAGTTTATATTTATCATCATTACTTTTATGGACTTTGGCAGCATTACACAAGGAAACACAGTAAGGCCAGTTTCATTATTTCCCCCAAACGATATACATTTTCATCACATGCTTTGCAGAAAATTTTGTAGGTAAAATGCCATGGGGAAGTTGATGAGGTACTTAGTATATCAAAAAAAAAGGCAGAAGCATAATAATAATAATAATAATAATAATAATAATAATAAAAATGTTCAGAAAATGATCTTAGGAGCCCCAAAATTCTGTATCTTAACTGTTGTTAAAAACCAAAAATATTTGCATTAAATGCAAACACTGTTGTTCTTGCTAATATTTCTACTCAAGTATACACAGTCAAAAGAAAATCAGGAAATAACTACAAGTTTTTGTTTGCTTTTCTTTAAATGAGACAAAAGACATCTGTGTTTACTTCATGTTTTTGAGCTATGTTTAAATTAGTCTGTAAGTGGATTTTTCTTCATTATTACGCAGTCTGAATCACATCTCCTAATCTAGTCTCGCCTTTGACATAGGTGAAAGGATGTCAAAATGGGTTGCTCTTAGCTGTTATGAAATACACTCTTAAAAGATTAACAAAAATCGTCTCAGCTGCCCAGAAGTCTTTGGTGACTCAACACCATCATATTTCTTACATTTGATTTTAACATAGATATATATGAATGGAAGTTACACAATACCTCTTCTTCTACTGAATTCCTGTGTTATGCAGTATGACCAAAGGAGACTTAGAGAGAAAAAAAAAAAAAAAAGATTTTTTATTTATTTAATTGAGTGACTGGGCAAATCACTTCATCCTTCTGTACATCAGTTTTCCCTCATGATAGTCATTTTTAATATAGAGATGCTGAGATTTTTGAGTAGGTGGCACTGTTATTAATTATTTGCATGACTTACATCCAAGAGCTGTGGTCACAAAGCAGTCCCATCTGTGTTTAAAACAGTAGAAAGCACACCAACACACATATTTAGAGCGTCAAATCATGTGTTACGGACAAAGAAACAATAATCCATAATGCAATCAACATTAATATTAGCTGTCTTTCTTGACTCTTGCACTGGATAATCCTGAAGGAAGCAAAGCTTTGAAAATGAGACAAATAGATGAAACATCCACTAAAAATGACTTAGTCACAACTAAGTTCCTTGCTCATCATCTGATTGTTTTAAGAAGCGGCTATCTGGAATATTTGAGGCAATGCAGCTGTTTTCAGCTAACCCCCAACAGCACGGTCTGCATGAAACGTGTAAGGCTGGGATACATGGGGAGAGCTGGTGCCTGTATGATGTCACCCTTCAACAGTCAAACATCTGAGTTTCGTTTTATTTCATAAGGCTCTTTTCATTTACAAAGCCAAGTGCCATATTCTATTCTCCTAGTCCTTCCCACAGAAGGATTAGAGTCGTCTAGTTTGTCAAGGGTCATTTTTTGCCAGTAGTGCCCATGTTTATTTCTCTTCACAGCATCTTAAGACACTACTCTTGATTTTCTACTAATCACTTGAAAGATTTTAACAATACATTATGCATGGAGAGCAAAAGAACTGTCAGCTTGATATAATTAAATTCTTTCTCGTTGACCCTTAAAATGTTTTATAGAGCCTCTCACAGCCTCATAATTAAAGCAAATTKCAAGGAAAGCTTCCAAATTGTTATTCCTCTGAATAATAACTGTTTTCTGCAATCCTGAGTACACAGTTGTATGCATTGCTGTAAAGTTGTAKTTCAAGAATCTCAAAAGAGCAACATTTTGTAACCATAGTAATATTAGGTTGAAAATCCAACTTAGATCATTGTTGATTTGATTGATAACAGAGATCTCACTGTAAAATGTTTCAATTTTCCTTTCAGAACATGGTATCTAGCACTTATTCAAAATAAATGATTAAATCCTTTCTCCGGTGCCTGTGTTCTTGGTAACCATATCCACACAAACAGACATCAATAACAAATATTTCTGATTAGAGATATTCAGGGAAGTATCCTAGACCATGAGTCTCAGAAAAATTAATACCATCTCATGCCATTTGGAAGTAAGACTCASGAACAGAGGTATAAAAAGTGAAAAATCAAAACATGCTTCATTTTTAAAAAATGTTTGCCTGTGGTTCTTATAATCAAGAAAAGGAGACAGGACACTTATTACCTCCTGAGATAWGGCCATATGACAGCCTAAATTAGTTTTTCTTTTTTATTTTTCTTATTTGAATTCACTCAAGCTATCCAGATCTCAGTTTGAATCCCTGTATATAGGATTGCAAGGAATTTTTKTAATGAAAATCAAGATCTGTTTTACTTCAAATGTTCTCTTTCAACATGCAGAATTTCCATGMAATGACAGCCAGGATCACCTGGCTCAACCCCCCAAATGCTGCAATTTAAAATAACTGTACGAAAACACTAGTTTGCCATCTGCATCCTCTGCTGGTTCATTTCCTAGMTGGTGATTCAACATAGATTTCTTCCCTTTCAGAGCTGTGCTTATCTTGCACAACTATTACCATACACAACTAATTTGATAACAAAGTGAAGCAGAGGACCTGCGATGCCAAGGGATGTCGCTGCCAAGCTAGAGCAGCCATTCTTCTGATTCGCACCAGTAAAGCTCTGTTCTCTATAAATCTGATTTCCCTAGACTTTTCCTGAAGATCAAAGTATCACCTAGTGATAATGCAGAGCAGAAATGAAGGTTTCTTGGCTGCTGCATGTGGACATGACAGCACTCAGGATTAGCAGATGTTCTTGCTTTATCAGAAAATGATCTCAGCTTTCGCCCTCTAAATTTCTCCCTCTATGGGAAAACCAGATTAAATCAATGGATTAGGTATTTGAGGAGTGGGAGGGGAGGTATCTTTCCTTTAATCTTGGCACTAACAGGAGCCCCGGCCAACTTTGACACTTCCATCTCCCCCTACTTCTGTGAGCGTTTAGGATGGGCAAAAGTCATTTTCCTCACTTTCTTCCTCCCCAGTATGTTCAGGGCAGTTTTCAAGGCTGCTTCCTCAGCCAGGCAGAGCTGCTGGGCCTGAGGCCAGGAATCTGGCTCACTATCCAGAAATGTGAGTCGTATTTGGACTTTGCAATGGGTAAGGGAGTCGCACTTAGGTTCCTTGGGGAAGAAAGGAGTTTGGCCAAAGCCTTTGTAACACAATGCAAGTGTAAACCCCAGAGCTTGGAAACATAAAAGGACRGAACCAGTTTGGCCAGGCTCATTTATACCACTTGCGACGTTGCTATGTCTTGCAGCTGTAACATGACTATACTACATGTAAATGCTAATAGATCATCACTGCATTTGTAATCATACAAGGGCACAGGAATCATTCAACATATTCCCTAGAGTGTACGGTTCATCCTGACCTTACAGCTGTCTGTCTCTAGTTTGGAATAGGATTAAAAAATCATGGAGAGTGAGGAAAGGATCTCTGTACTAGTATCCTGGTTGTTGAGGGCTCCTCCTACCCTGAGAAATTAAGTAAATGTGGAAAAATAGAGAGGCAGATAAGCTCCCTCTCTGAGGAGTACTGGCTTTTCTCAGTCTCAATGGGATTTTGCCTGGTTGGGTCTGAGAAATGCAACATTATTTTGCTGCATTTTATTTTGCTGGTTGTTGCAGGATTATTTAAGTAACTATTTCTTTAATGCTTCATTCTTTATCCTTTCTATTTCCTCAGGAAAGAAAGGAAAGAAATGTAATAATATCTGAAGAAATGTAAAGATACCTGAAGCATTTCTAAGATCTTCTGTCCTACACGCTCAGGACCAGGAGAGTATGTTATAGAGTGTATGAATTCACACCACCAGTAGTTAGGATGTTGATAAAGTGTATTGGATGCTAGGATGCTACTTCCTAGCTAAACTGTGTTTTACATTATACGGAAATAATCTCTGACTCAGAGATGGAGCCCAAACTTTCTTATATGACTCCAAACCCATGAGCTCCTGCACTCCTCCTCATTGCACCATCCTAGATTACACCTATAACACCACCTAGCATCAAGAGACAGAGTGGCTAGGCACTCTGTGTGAAATGTGAGCTGTCTACCTGAGCCATTCTGCCTTACAAAAGACGACAGTAGCACAATTTCCTTGAGAGACTATGCTTTTATGCATACCTGTCCAAAGCTGCAAGACAGCATTTCAAGATTTTACTCGCAGGCAGCCCAAAACATCTAATGTGTGAGTTTATGCTTCTGCCTAAGCTTAAGAATGAAGGGGGGATTAATTTCCACAACAGCAGTATGCATAGTATTTCTAGCAGGAGCACTGATCCTGTGTTCTTCAGACACACTTAATTTTTGCCTATTTACCAGTCCTTTAGTAATTCTTGCTATATAAATAAGTACTTAATTTTGATAACTCTATGAAGGCCAAGAACTCATATTTTACCTAAGAAACTGTGTTACCTCTGTAACTACACTAACTTTGTGAGCTGTCAGAACTGCATTTTGGAGAATCAGAATTCTTTTTATCACTCTTAGGAATCTCTAGGAAATTTACAACTCCAGTCTGCAAGCTGAGTCTTTTTTTCAGAGTTCTCTTCTCAGGAATTACAGTTCTCTCTTCTCAGGCCAACGGGATCTTCCTTGATCTTGTACGGTCCTGAAAAACATGGATTTCTCTTTTTAATTTCCCCAGATGAGACAGAATCTAGATATAGCTCTTGCTCTCTGACATTATGTGTACTTGAAAAAAGTGACCTTTACATAGGGCAAACACAAAGTGTAGATTTATTTTCACAGTAAGAATTCGACCTCACTATTTTTATAAGCTCATGCCTCTAGATTTTAAAACCTCATTTTAAAATCTTAAAATATCCCAGTAATTTATGCTCTCTTTATTTCAGTTCTCCTGACCTGTGTGACTGATTATCCTTATTGTGCTGGTGACTACATTGACTGTCATCCTATCTCTAATGAGGAGCTAAATCTGTTAGTTCCAAACAGATAATCCCATCCAAAATCTATAGCAGTCTACAGCATGGTTATACTGTTATACTTTCCAAACCTGAAATTCCAGGTGCATCATAGAATAAAGATTTTTAAATATACTAAAGGCCTTTTCTTGTCAGTCATGGTTTTCATAAAATCAATCTTGCCATTCTTCAATGCAGCTACAGAGAAAACAAATGCAGTAGTGAGCAGAGCAGTTCTTCTACAGGAAGGTCAGGAAATAGATAGAGACACAGAGCAGGTAAGAAACACAGCAGAAACCAGTCTTAGGACTCCCAGAGTGGTTTTGCTCAGCTAACAGCAACAGCAAAAGCTAGTTCTTAGTAACTAGCCTCCAAAAATCTTGTTGGTTTACCCCTACTGTTACTTTTGTGTTATTATCTTCATTTTTGACTGGAAAAAGATTCAGTATCACCAGGCTCAGACAAAGAAACATTTTCACACTGCAACCAAAGCTTTTAAGTGTATGCATATACTACTAGGCAAAGGCGCCAGGCAGACACGAATATATAGGAGACAAAGCACAGGTAGTAATAATGTAAATCCTGACTGTAGAACAGCACTCCAGTGAATAAGACTAAGCTATCTATTTATCCTAGAGAACAAAAAGTAACTTACAGCTGTGGTGCTGCGCAACAGATGCTCAGTTTTTATGGGAAAATTCGAGATAGTGAAGGAAAAAGAGGCAGATCTTGCTATTACATATATAACAACAGTAATATGTGTTTTAGTTATTCACAAGATAATAAAATAATGTTCATTAAAAATAACAAAAAGAGAGAGGAATGGAAGGAGAAGATAAGCAACTCTGCATCTACAGTTGTTCTCAGGTTCAGGTATTTCAGATTATTTGTCTCCAGAGGGAAAGAAAACTGGGGTTCCAAGCAGAGCAATTAGCAGGCAGGAGCAGGAGAACTGCTTGCTGAAATGAATATTACACCACTATAAAGCTGAGTGGAGAGGGAAGAATCTGTCCTCTCCCTAACCCTCCTCAGGAGAAAGGGATTTCTCTGCAGACCAATCTAAGCCATAAAAAGAGGCCTACTCTTAGGGAACAACATGTTAAAATACTACTTTTTTTTTTCCTTTCTAAAGACATTGTTTTGTCATCCAAGAAGAGACAAATTAAATTTCTCCGTTCAACTCCTTTCAGTCTCATTCCTTTTAAATTCATTTTGGCCTTGTGACAGCTCCCCTTTCCTACTCTGTTGCTCTTTCAGATCTCTGCTCTTTCCCCAGTTAGCTGTCAAAGTTCTGTTTTCTATCTCTGGTTGCTATTTGACATCTCTGTGCAAATCCCAGACCACAGGCTCTACCCCTTGTCTTTTTTTTTCCCTTGGTCTGTGCTTGCACACTCTCATGTTACCGAAATACAATGGAAAAAGACCACTCCTTATTTTGGCTACTGTTAGAGAAACGGTCTGTTGAAAGATGGAAGAGACAGAAGAGTGTTTGGGTTTTCAAACTGCAGAGCTGCATGCTTCAGCATTTCAACACAAGTGCACCCCTTAAAAATGTCTTTTTGGCCCGCGTGTACTTGTGGTTAGCAGGTACTGATAGGTCTAAATAACTGTGTCAACTCACAGTTTAAAGGCACTCTGACTGCCCTGTGTTTTTACTCCTCCCTGCACTGCATTGCATGTGAACTCTGAACAGATTTTTACCCTTTTCAGTACCAGTTAATCTGCTTTCTTGCAATACTTTTACATATCATTGCTGCAAAAGGCATATGATTGGAGAGACCAATGGAAAGCACTAAGCCCTGCTGGTTCATCTGGCAGACAACTGCACAACTTCATTAACACTGACATGCTTGCAGAGATACATAAAGTACTAATTTGACTGCAGAACAACATTTACAGTGACTACTCATGAAAGATACTCTGTAACTGTTTGGAAAAATACTAAATATTTGGCTCATGCTGAAATACGTGACTCATAGTGACAGGCCTCCTTTAGTATGTTTGACAACATGTAATAATTCAGTGTACCATATGCCTTCAAGTGAATTTTAACCCACTACTCTGATGAATGTAGGCTATTGTGCTGGATTAAAAAAAAAGAGCAGACTGAAAAAGGTTTATAGAAGCTCTTTATTGTAACATTGCACTGTGATTATATATCAGAATGCTACATTTCCAGCCTGTTGAATCAGATTTTTTTTTTTTTAATGGTCCTGTATGGGACCTGGATATGAAAATATTTCTATTAGTACAGTTTTTTCTAGTCTGTGATGTTGAAGTGTTCTTATGAATCACTTTGTCCTTAATTTACATCCCAGCTACTTTTCTGGGAGACTACTTAAAACTGAAAAACAGAAAGTTAGATTCTTTGACAGGTTTGGATTTTTGTTTCTTGGGATTTGTTTCTTTATTCATTTTCTTCCCAGCGCTTTGGTGCTAGTTCATGTACCATGTTTTTCCCTTTCAAAATGACTGATATGTATGTCAAAGCTAATGACCATTATTTTATTCAGTTGAAGCTTGAGTATTATGATGTTATCCCACTATAACTATCTGTAGGGATATTGACTGGCAGACATAAGAAATTTATTATCCTGTCTTTATGAAGTGCTTAGAAACTGCTACAGAAGAAATAATGTCTTCATTCTCATTACTATGTTCAAATACAAGATATTCAAATACAAGTTCAAATTCAGTGCCATTAATTTGATGACAAGTCTATTTTTTTCAGCGAGCATGGACTACTTAAAAGAATAGCAGGGTGACCTTGACTTATCTTAATAGTGAATATCTAATGATTACTCAGTTATGCAGTTGCATGGCTTTCCTCTGAGTAAACCAGTGATTGCAACTCTAGATTAGAACTTTTAGAAAACATCAGCAAAAACAAATGAAAAACAAAATTACATTTTGAAAATGAATTAGTTGCCTCCCAGTTATACTGAATATATTTTATGAGTAGTATGTACCACACTCTTTGACACTAATAACACCATTTGTCATTTACTAGCAGAACCACTAGTATGTACAAATATAAATATCACAATGTATACTTCAATTGTAATATACTGAATTTGGTGGACTTGCAAGGATATAATAATAATAATAAAAAAAAAGTGACTCAGGTTTTGAAACCCTTGAGCCTCTAAATCCATACTTAGTATCTCAAAGGAATTCTTGATGCCCAGGGAGGGTGGAGACACCCTACCGCTCCAGAAGTCAGTGTAAACTCCTTTCTTGTTAAGGAATTTACCATTTATTTAATTCTTGGTGCAAAACCTCCATTCCCTACTTCATTTCTATCAGTCTTCTTTGAATCAGGACCATTACAAAGAATCAGAGCACTTGCTGCTTGAGAGATAACGTCCAGGTTATTGCCTTGTGCTTTACAGTGTTTTAACTGCTACATATTATCTTTTTGAAGTTGTGATCAACAGTATTAAAAAGCAATACATAGTAGATTCAAAACACAGCAAGCTGAAAGTAGAAGTCGCTTCTGTATGCAGTAGTAGAAAGTCATTAGTGCTGTGGCTCATTTTTAAAGAAAAACTTTTTTTTTTTTTGTTTTCTTTTTCTAACAACACACACTGAATTATAAATTCATGTTTTTCATATGAGAAGAGGAGAAGAGGACACTGTGATCCTTGAGTATAAAGACAGGTCATGGGGGATTAATGCTTGCCAGGTTAACTACAGAGGAGCCAAAATTCTCATCAATTCAAACAGGAAACTGTTTTGTTTTCCTGTATTTCATTTCAAGATCAATTCTTTACCTCCAGCTTCAGAACTGTTTGGAATTAAGCCTGGCTGAAACACTTAAAAGATTTTTTATTGTATAAAAATAAATGCAACAATTTTGGAATATACTATAATAGAACTTCTGTCGTTATTTTATTTTATTCCTTTTTTCTTTTTT
>NW_028186867.1:5577157-5602627 GCF_003343005.1 Rhea americana | reverse complement strand
TTTTTTTTTTTTAAGTAGGAGAACAATTCTCACAATTCTCCCTCTATCTTCCAGTTACCAAATAATTCATGTTCTGTTGATTAATAGGAGTCAAATGCGTCTTGACTTTGTGTGGAATATTTTTCATTTTATAGTATTTCAAAACAGGAGGATTCAGAAATAATGATATTACTATAGACATATAACCTAACTGCTAAGTACAACAAATGTATCATAAGAAAGGCATTACTTGGAAATGGCATCAACTTCCTCTGTTTTCAATTAAATTCAGGCCAATTCCCATGACACAGTTTTCAGCTAAGGAGGAATCACAGAATTGGTAAGGTTGGAAGGGACCTCTGGAGATCATCTAGTCCAGCCCTCAAATGAGTAGCCTATATGGGGATCGAACCCGTGACCTTGGCATTATTAGCATCACGCTCTAACCGATTGAGCTAAGTATATAGGAAGCAATGGAGGGTTAGACCAATACTCTGTCCTGATGATTTTGTCTCTAGCAGTGATAATAGATGCCAGATAGGGAGGAAATGCATAATCCAACCACCGTCTCTGATCTGTCATCATCATTATCACAGCATGGTGATCATAGAATGGTAAGGTTGGAAGGGACCTCTGCAGATCATCTAGTCCAACCCTCAGTATAGCCTGTACAGGGACTGAACCCATGACCTTGGCATTAGTAGCACCATGCTCTAACCAACTGAGCTAAACCTGCCTCTTCGATGGAGAGATACTCTCTGTATTAGCAAAAGCCAAAATCTTAGAATGAATTCTTTTGTTGACTTAAATAGCCTGGCCTGAGTAACATTTAGTTATATATTTGAGGTGCTTGCATGAAGCTCAGTGGGTGCAGACTGGTATATATCTTTAGACCTATCATACAACTCCATGTCACACAACCCAGGAACAAATACGTAACTGCTGCAGCCTTCTGCCTTGAATGCTTTTCCGGCCCAAGGTAACTTTTTCTTTTCCAAGAAGTCTTGCTGCATGCTCCATTCCTGTCTGCATGTGATGAAAGAGCTGGCTGCTAAGTTGAACACAATCATGCTTGCAATCATGCTTGCTGGAAGGGCCTTTTTTGTGATGATATACTCTCTTTCAACGTTCCAGTTAGCTGTACAGGAGCTCCTGAGAATTTATAAATCATCCAGACAGCTGCATCTGGTGGAAATGCAAGCAAAACGTTACAAGAGATTTCATCATTTGTCAGTTTGTCACATCACCATAGAAAGAATAGCGTGGAAACTTCTGCTGAAACAGACCAAAACATATTTTGAACAGCATTTGGTAGCTCTTTGGATTCACTGGACATCCAGCAACCTGTCAACACACCAGCCTGCTGGCCCTGAATTTGCATAGAGCTTGATCCTATGCTGATTTCATTCCCCCTTCATAAGCCGGAGCAAGGCCGCTCTGGCTTACTAGACTTGAGAGAAATGAGGTTCAATGGCATAGCAATTTAAAATACTTCTGAGGTAAATGCATTTATGAACTACTGGAAACTTGGTTCTACCCATGGAAGAGGATGTGGTAGTATGGTTACTACCATGAGTTGGCTGACACGAAATCAGTTTTCTTCAAATTGAAAGTACAAAGCCATTGATAGAGACAGTAAATTAGTATCACCATTAACAAAAGGACTTGCTTGTTTTGAGCTAGTGTGCGCAACAGTGCATGTAAGAGAGTTCTCGTATAGTCCATTTTACAACTTCAGACCTCTGTTTAGTCTGGCGAAGTCAAACAGTCCTTTGATAGTATTTGAGAAAACAAGGAACTGCACAAATTCTTTAGCTCATTATTTCAACTCTTCTGAAGTTGAAGTTGTGAGAATAATAAATTTATTAATTTGGTGGCCGACAGGAAAAATATAAACACCAAAAATAATATTAATCTGAAAAGAAGTGCTTTGGATTTTTTTCGATGAATTACAAGAAATTCAACATTTTATATCTTTGACAACTTTTGGGGACAATTTCAAAAAAAAAGTCATTTGGATTGAGTGCAAAATAATTTGAAAAAGTGAAAACTTTATTCTCTTCTCTTCAAACTAACTTACCCATATTGATCTTTGAAGTCCTGAGTGCATTTGATGTCACATAAAGCACTGAGCATAAGATTCAGACTGAAAATTTCCAAAAACAAGCATGTTTCCTCTCTCATTCCTAAGATGTTGCTATACTTTACTTTTGTGTACTCTGTCCATCCCTAGAAGCAGGCATCTGTTTTAAATCAGCTTCTTCAGAACTGGTGGAGTTTTTTCAGTTGGTTTTGTTTTTATTCTTATAGAAGTAAGAACAGAGTATCAAACAAAAAGAGTATCAAAGATTTTTGTGCATGGTCCCTTTTCCAGTCTGAAAGAATATAAACCTAGATGAAAGGACCGCTGCTTTAAATGTTCTACAGAGATGCCAGGACAAATCCAATGCAGATTTTTTTCCCTCTTCTTATCACAAATACTCATTTATTATGCGGTGTTGCAATTCCATTTGACAAATTTAGAGAAAATCTATTGTTTCACCTATTCCCTTACCCAGACCCCTTTTCTTCCAGACTGACTGTAACTTACTGACTTCCTCTCATTCCAAATGAGATCTATGGGTCCATGAAGTAAGTAATACTAATAGGAGAAATTGTCTCTGGTTCTTAAGCCTCATTATCTTAAAAAGAGTTTTATCTTAATCATGTTACTGAAAATCCTTTTAGAGACGCTTTCCTTTCTCTTTTTTTTGCGTGCTTTGGTTTATTTCTCAGTCTGTTATATGACTCACAATAATGTGTTATTTTAATCTATAATTTATTGCTATCTGCTGTAATACCTTTGAGAAAAAAAAGGACCACAGATCTTCCAACAGAATAAACAGAAGTGAACTCCACTGACGGTAACCCTTACGGCAACAAGGAAACAGGCTAGAACATGAAGCAAGCACTCCAAAACAATACAGGAAAGTATAGCCATGGATATCTTCAAAGCAAACTATTTAAAAGAAGCCAGTAAATGTAACAACTTTTTGGCAATATATGAAACTATACTGTAACTCAGATCTGATTTTCAAGGTGTTTTGTATTTTTCCTTTCAGTATGTCATATGCTATGACCCTATGCAGAGAAAAAAAAACTCACACTTTTGGACAACATGTGTTCTGAAAGTCAGTGATTGTTTCTATAATCTTCTTGCAGTTTTCGCCTTTTTAGCTGCTTGAAGATACGCCAACCTAAGATCAACCAAAGGGATTCAGACAGAAAGAAGTTATGGACTGAATTATTCTAAGTAATCTCCTCCACTCAGTGTATAGAAAACACGAAGATGCAAGATTTTAAAATGTATTTTTTTCCTCATCTGTATCTTTATAATATTAATCACTATTTTTGTTGACAGCCTAAAATAAAATAAAAGAGTAATCAGACTCATAACAAAGTTAAATGAAGATATTTTTTAGTATTGGTCATGATTTTAGCACTGGGATGGGAAGTCTATCATCTAGTCTAGTTTGTTTTTGTTTTTGAAAGGTAATGACAAAAATCATCAATCCTTTGATGACTGAAGCTTACTTTATATTTGGAAATTAGAACAAACTTTCTTGTAACTTGTATCTGTCACCGCACACCTAATGGGAGTTTGTTTCTCAGGTTGATAATTTATTATTCATGTGAGAGACCATTTTACTCCATGAATCCCATCCGCTGGTAAAGTTTGTTACCTAAAAATCAATACTCTGTTCAAACCAGGGAAGAGGCTGCGAACTTGCTTGTATTGAAAGCTTTACTCTCCAATGACATCTTCCTTGCTTAATATTTACACAAGAAAACCACACTGAAGCAGAACTTACTGTATAGCTGTATTTTTAATGTATTTTTGTTTAAAAAATGTGGTATGTCACATATTGAGCTTAATATCTTGCACATAAATATTTAATAATTTTGAACAGAGAAAAAAAATGTAACACCATCTCATCTGCTCCATTTCCCTATATGTAAGCCCTACGTTGTGGGGAGAAGAGGAAGATATGCTGTCTTACACTTCTATCAAAGACTTGGACTTTAAACCCATATAAAAGGCATTTAAAGTACCAATGAATGACAACTAAGAATTTGCTTTCTGGAGATTAGTGATCCACAATCTGAGGGAGGAGAAACTTGAAAGAATGGAGGCACCCCTTGACATTCCTCACCTCACCGATTTTTCACTGAAAGCATCCTAGTAAAATTTGTCCAATACAAAATAGAGTAAAAGCTACGAATCATTCACCATGATCTGATACCCATTTGTTCAAGTAATATTACTCTATTTCCAATATTAAAATATTTTATGTCAAAATCTTTAATATTTTAAAATATCCTAAACTGAATTCACAAATTTTCTTTATTCAGTTGCCAAATGAATTTATTAAAGTATTAGATTTTTTAAACTAATTAATGTATTAATCTCAAATCTGTCATGTTTTGCATGTAAACCATCACCAGCTGTATAAATAATATTAAAATAATTAATTGCTAGGAGAATCTGTGGAGTCTTTAAACAGACTTTGCAGACATTTTCACAATCCAAGAATCTATCACCCCAATTTCAGTGGTCAGCAAGAAAATCTGATTGAGTAAAGGCCACATAAATACTGATTGTCGTCTTAGAGAGGAAAAAAAAATATATCTCCCTTTCCTCAGTGGCCAGACAATGAAATTAAAGAACAGACTTTTACCCTAAACATTACTTACTTAAATGATCCATCACCAATTTTTCCTTCTTTCGTCACCAAGATGTTGTTGTAGATTATCTGGGTCACAAGAACTTTTGGTAAAGATTTAAAAGTAGGTTCAAAACATGCTATTTGAATCCTGTATTACTTAACAGAATAACGCAGTGTGTTTGGTTTGCTCTCCAAAGTACCTGCAAAAAGAGAATATAAGCACCGCAACTACAGCCAGTTATTGGAAAACTGATGAAATAAGCAGAATCAGTGCTTTTGATCCAAAGTCCAGCTCACAGCAGGGAAACACTTCTCATAGACCAATTGAGTTAAAGGACTGATTTATTACTGCTACGTAGATGATGGCAGAGATCATCAGCAGCAAGTGTGTGTCACAGTACAGGAGTTCAGAACTGCTTTAGGAGATGCTCAGTTTTATTAACATGAAAGATAACTTATCTACTTTTGTTTACTTGTGTTTTCTTTTCTTTTTTTTCTTTTTTTCTTTTTTTTTTTTGTAAAATGTGTGACTGAAATGGGTAAAAGCTTGACCAAGAAATAAGAACAAAATACCCAATGAATAACTTATCAGCAAGTCTCAAATGAAACTTTAAGAAAAATAGGTCAGTTGCTTACAAGTGAAAAAAAGCATACTACTTTTGAAGGTTTTATCACATCAATAAGCTTTTTTTTTTTTTTTAAAAAAAAAAAAAGTGCTTGTGGATGCCAAGTTGACCATAAGCCAGCATGTGCTGGCCAAGAAGGCCAATGGTCTCCTGGGGTGCATTAGGAAGAGTGTTGCCAGCAGGTCGAGCCAGGTGATCCTGCCCCTCTCCTCAGCCCTGGGGAGGCCTCATCTCGAGTACTGTGTCCAGTTCTGGGCTCCCCAGGACAAGACAGACATGGAGCTACTGGAGAGAGTCCAGCATAGGGYTAYGARKATGATCCGAGGGCTGGAGCACCTGCCCTATGAGGAACGGCTGCGAGAGCTGGGCCTCTTCAGCCTGGGGAAGAGAAGACTGAGGGGGGATCTGATCAVTGTGTRYARGTMYCTGAAGGGAGGGTGTCAAGGGGACGGGGACAAACTCTTTTCAGTTGTCCCGTGTGACAGGACAAGAGGCAATGGGCAGAAACTGAAGCACAGGAAGTTCCACCTGACCATGAGGGGGAATTTCTTCACTGTGAGAGTGATGGAGCACTGGACCAGGTTGCCCAGACAGGTTGTGGAGTCTCCTTCTCTGGAGATCTTCAAGGCCCGCCTGGATGCAACCCTGTCTAACGTGCTCTAGGTGACCCTGCTTGAGAAGGGGGGTTGGACTAGATGATCTCCAGAGGTCCCTTCCAACCTTACCAATTCTGTGATTCTATGATTCTATAACCAACTTGAGAGAGTAATTAAAGATTTTAAATAAAAAAGAGTACAGCTACTTCTTTTCATCACTGAGATTGCTGTATGATGTTTTAAAATAGTAGTTTCATAGGGAAGGAAGAAAAAAATCACATTTGCCATGCTAATTGCAGTAAGATTGGTTAGACCGGCATTACAGCAATATTTATAAGCAATGTTGGTATAGCTACCTCTAAGATTGGAAAAAAAAAATCTTAAACCTGTCTAAAATGGTATGCTTTAGCAAGTATACCTTGGCATTAAGAAAGACTTGTAAGAAGTTGAAGAGGTGCTTTAAATCTGTGGTATCGGAACTTAAAACTTATTATGTGCTAAACATTCTGCATATCAAACTTCAAGTAAAATTTGCAGTTAAGAGGTTTTATACTCCCCAGAAGGGGAGAAGGAAGGGTTCCTTCAAACATCACTTACAGTAGCAAGCTAGAGTTATTGCTATACAATGTAATGTCTGTGATCTTTTTTCATAAATTAGAATGCCAGCAGGAAAATAACTGAAATGTATGTAGGAAAAAAGAAAATCTCCAAAACAGCTGTAGCATTGTTCTTTATTCCCAACTTACCCAGCCAAGTAACAGTGGATAACAGTTACACAAGCGAGGTTAAGAGAAAATGATGTTGCCGATACTACAGGAACTATGCACTTTTAGATATGTTTCTATTGCTAAAGTTTGAAATACTTCTGGTTTAAATGATGAATAGGAAATTTGACATACATTCATGGGTGGTTTTTGTGAAGAGTGGAGGGAAAGCGAGAGGGAAAGAGCAAAGGGACAGCCCGACTCTGCTACTGAGATGTGCCTTTACTATCCCCTGTGAAAAACTGCCTAAATTTGGAAGCTGAGATTGTACCTGCTAGCAAACATTCAGAAAACGAAGAGTTTGATATCCAAATTACATAAAGATTCACAAAGCATGGGGCAAGCACCAGAGTTGTGAGGCTGCCAGTGGCTTTTAGCCATTTCTCATTGTAACACAGGGTTATTGGTTAACAGTGAACAGTTAAGAGCCTGAACTAATGCTGAATTACTTAGGAGGTTAAAAAGAAACAAAACAAGCCGTACCAAAAAGAGTAGAGGTGAGGTTGAAGATGAAGGAAGCAAAGTCACCAATCTGCTGCGTGGAGAAAGAAATAGTGGGGAGGTCACAGAAGGTTCTTGTCAAACACTGTTTTAACAATGTTTTGCAGTAAAAAAGGCTGACGAACCATAGAGCTGAGACAGATTTGGAGGTAATGAGTAACATATTTTCCAGACGAAAAATGTTATTAAACAATGAGAGCTACCTGTCTTTCGTTAGTAAGAAAGCATATTTAAGTAACTTATCTTATCCAACAAAGGCTGTGTGCACCCAGAAGTTACAGAACTCAGGTTGAAAATAAACAAACAAAACCCCTCTGAAACATCATGGGAAGTTGGAGTAAGAACAAGCTGCCAAACCAAATTCTTTACACACACTCTGGACGTTCACTAATATTTAAAAATTTGGTGTGTTTTAAAAGAGTAGTTCTTTCCCTTTGATTCATGTCTAAAACATGACTAAAAGCTTGCCAGGACTCATTGCAGTGTTCCTTCACTTTCCATTAGCAGTGTTCTGAGTCACATGACATAGTGGTTTACAAGAGAAAAATGCCAATGCACAGAATTTAGATTTAGGAGAGGCAGAAGGAAAGCATTAAATTCTGTTTTAAAAAAACCCTGATCTAGAAAAAACTGTGTCCAGTCTATGAACACGGTAGCTCATATGGACACTGTGTAATATATATTTATGTAACTATCTCTGCAAGTTAGAGGTGTCTAGAGGCCAAGAAATAAAATGTAGTTGACCAGAGAGAAGCAATCTGACACTAACAGCTACATCAATTTTCATAAAAGTAGACTTGAAGTTCCYGATGGAAGATGAAATAAAGGTTCAGTTAGCTGTGTCTGACATCGTAAGCACGTTTTTTCTGATGCTTAAAGAAATGAGGCAGTATAAAATGTGTGTCCAGGAGAGTGTTCAAGTCATTAAACTGTGAAAATGCTGATCCAATCAGGACCACAGAATCATTAATGAGAAGTTTGAATTAACACTTTTTAGTATGAGAGCACTACCTGAATCGAACTGCAAAATACACTTCCTGGAACTCCTGGGCCAATAGTTACTGAAATGCTCCACCACTTGTGTCTTTCTCTGGAAAGATTTAACTCCTGAAAAGAAGGAACAGTTATTTTTTCCACTGCTCTCCTTTCTCACTCAAAACATTTTGGATGAAGAACCTTTACCTCCTCCCAACATGAATGGAAGCAAACTAGGTTTAAACACTTAAAAAGATATAAAGGTTTATTAAATGAATCCAGATTTGACAGGTATTACATAAATTAAACAGCAATAAAATTTTACTAGGGTTTATATACAGATCACAGTGATTTTCATTGTGCAATGAGGGCTGATTTTGTAACTTTGAACAGTACTTACACATGTGAGCTACAACAAGCAACCAGCAACATACATCATTAGTCCAAGTTAACCTGGGAGGTCTAGCAGTTCAGACTGATTATGTAGTACATCAATGCCTACTACTACTATCACTACTTACTACACGGAGTATTCATAAAGCAGTAAAGGTTTGCCATAGAAAAGTGCAAAACATGGGAAGTCTGTACACAGTACAGTACAAAAAGGAATCATGCTACAGTCATTGAAAGCTGAGAAATAGTTCTATAGCATAGGAAGCACTGCATCACAAGTCTTCTGAATGGCAAGCAGATGGGCTGAGGAACAGCCATATCTTAAATTGCTTTCAAAACTGCAAAAATCCCTGTTCATCCATTTAAACATAGTTTAGTACCTATATTTTGATCAATTAACAATGACTTTTCTACAGTGGAAGATCACATTAGTTAAAGCTCAGTAGCACACATATTCATTGATCAAGCTAATTTACAGGAAATCTACAGCATGTTCTCCATTTAAATCATGAAGCATTTTTACCATTTGGTTACAAGGCAATTGTGTTTACAATGCACATTTATTCACTTAAAACCTCAATTTGGGCAATTAAAAATATATATATATAAAACTCAAAAATAAAGATTGTTTTGTTTTTTAATGTTTAACATTCTAGTTCACCAAAGCAGAAGGAATATGAAAGGCCTGTGGGCTCTTGCAAGAAAACAGTCCTTATGCAACAGTCTATATGCAAAAATACATGTTAACAGAAGCAACCATAATAAAACGAACTTCAGAGAATATCATACCTAAAAAAAAAAAAGGGTGTTCTAGCTTGCTTAAAAAAAAAAAAAAATCCAGAGTCCTTAGTGCACTTTGTATCCGGGAACTCCTCCTTTAGCACACACACAGAACTACATTAGTGGTCCATGAGGTTCCAGCAAAGACTTAAAATAAAACCGACTCACTTGTGCAAATAAAGAGTGGATAATTACAGCTCATTAAGTTCAAGACTGTAGAAAAAAAWTTTAAAAAATTTAAATAATGCTTCAAACATTCTTAAGGATTTTAATTTAAAAATTGGAAAAAGTTTTGTACTAGAAAGCATATTGACGAGGTCAGTAGTTAGATATATGTATTCATGGCTGTGGAAACAATGTAAAGTCAGTGGATCAGTGTAATTACYAAGATTGTATTTGTTTCTTTAGTCTCTATTATAATGAGTGTCAGTGCATCCACTGCCAGCAATGGATAAGGTTCATAAACAGAAAGAAAAAACACTATCTCCTGTTGTTCAAGCATTCAAAACTTCTAACCACTAATGTGGTAAATTTGTTCAAACATAACTTCATTTATTCAGCTTTGAAGACTTAAACACAGTTCAAGTTTTCATTTTTGCAAAAAGAACTTGTCATTTAGGATACTAGCTTACTGTAGTATATATATCTTTAAAGAAGAAACAGTTTTTGCAGTACTCTGATTCCATAAATACTGTAAGCTTACACATTAAAATGCAGAAGTGTACTTGCTCTCTTTAGACACTGCAAGTGGTGTTTTTACATACTTCTGTTTCTCTAATTGACTTGGAATATTTAACACCAAGGATATAAATATAGTGGACCAAACTTTATTATTATTTCTTTAAGAGAACAATGTATTTTTATGATGTTAAAGCAATGGTTCTCTATGCATTTTCTGTACTTTATTATATGTTCTTATACAGTTTTGAGTGGCTGTTGGGGCCACCAACTTGTGGCATTTGTGTAACATTATCAGGACAACGTTTTGATGTTCCAGAATTACCAACTTTGAAGTGTCAAGATTTTGTTACATAAAGAAAAACAAAATTTGCAAATTTCCAAAAAAAAGTTACACAATCTCTTACAAATCTGTACTTCTTATAGGAAGATAGATCTAATGATCTAGACATTGCAACTCTTGAAGTACATCTACTGTTTTCCTATTCCTTCCACACTATTTAGAGCTTGGCAACAAAATGGAGGCAACTTTTCTACCTAGAGACTCCAGCTATAACTTTGTCAGAAAATAAYTGACAGAGTAATTTTACTAGTTATTAGCAGAGTATCTACTTTTTAAGCATGCTGAATTTAGTTCAGAAAAAATCATCTTTGGCTTGGATTTCTTATGGTATTTTAGAACAAAAATATAGAGAACAGTTTGTGGGGCTACATGATCTACTTAAACAGTTTGAAGTTTTATACAGAGCCATCGAAGAACAACTCCAGTGAACTGATGCGCTTTTGAAAAACATATGTTTGGTCTAAATATAACAATTTCACTAAAAGTCATCAATACCCACAACATCTAACARAATGCATTTGTGTTTTGAAATCAAAGCACTTCAAAATCAATTTCCCTATATTAGCGTAAGTATCACAATATGAAACAAAAAAATCTGAAAGATATCCTGATTTGTATACAATCTACCTTCACCTTTATGTATATTCATATACATAGATACATACATACACACATAGTGATATTTGGTGCTACTTAAAATGAAGCAATATTGCAAATATTTCCTAAATATAGTGTACTCAATCTGCCAGAGCCTCACATAGAAAGCTGTCAGCATAGGATCAAAGAGAGACTCCTTACATCTAAGGTTTCAACTCTGTACATATGGAATTCCTGGYAGTAGAGACTTCAGAATATTTCTAAATGTGGCACAGAGGATTGGCTCTAATACATATTCAGTCTTCTCCTTGATATTCAGGAGTGCTAAGCATTCAACAACTGTTTCAATAAGGAAAAGAGTCTGTTATGGCTTGTGCTTTAAATTTGGAGAAGACAGCAAGCTTTGAGAGAAAACAACTCCTGTAAGATCCACTCAGGGAACTTACCAGAGCCCTTTTACCAGTATGCACTGAATTACATGTTACAGAGTCCTTACATGAGGAATCTCATTTTAGACAGCGTATCATTACTCAATATCCTGGTTTGTAAAGAGACATCACTGTAACAGAACTTCATGAACTAGCCAGTCAGATGTTTTTTAAATCAACAATAAAATATGCCCTTGTCTTTCTGCTTTCAAGTACTATGGTTGCAAGTGTGAGGCATTGGAAATTTTAGGTACAAATCTTTTTAAAACTTAATTATTTTTATTTTTTACAAAGAATTATAAAATGTATATAAGATGATGAAAAACTCATTTATCCTTTTAAGATTTTTATTCCTAGAGAACTTCTTGAAAAACATTATTTGAAAAATAAAAATCATAGACTCTGCAAAGTACAAAAATTTACATCTTTGCACAGTTCCTGTGCTTTAGTTGTATTGTATTCATTATATACATATATACTAATTTGTGCTTTTAATTACACAAGTTTAGTATAAACTTATAAAATTAAGTCTGAGATAACTATGCAAAAAGGATCTGAGAATAGCAGGAAACTCAACAAAACCATAAGTTAAAAAACAAAAATCTAAAATATACCATTTTAGTGAGCCTACTTCAGAGTAGGCTATCAATATTACCATTTGCTAAACTAATGTCAAATCTTTACAGCTAAAAATGAGTTTTGTTTGCCTCCAACTATTTAAATATTTAGTACGTATATCTGAATGCAGTAACATTCTCATCCACATCAAAAAAGTCTTCATTTACGTATGAAGTCATTTGTCTTCAGACTTGCTCTCAGAACTTCAGTTTCCTTCCAGTTTCTAATACAAAAATAACAGGAAAAGAACACAAAAGACAGTATAGAACACGTAACTTCAGAGACAATTATCAACCCATCACAGTTTGGGTGGAAAAAAAAAAAATCGAGAATCTAGGGTACAGAATTACTCTGATCTTTCTTCCTCTAGCTAAGGTTTTGGTTCTTAATGTAAACAACTTGCAATCAAGAACAATCACATTTGATTTGCTTATCTATCAAATCAATCTAGATCTTTGCTTTTAACACACTACTTAAAAGTTTTAAGAATAGCAAGTTTAAATGCCTATACATGCAGAACTCTTGATCATTGTAGAACAAGCAAAGCCTGAGAGATAAATTACTTTTGTCATCCAGTAGATCTACTTTACAACATTTTACAATGTATTATTTCAACCATTTCCTCTATTTTATACTGTTTTCTTACCCTGACCAATTCACATTGTTTTTATAAGCTATAATAAAGCACTAATCCGTGTTATGAATCAGAAGATGCGATTTCTGCATAAAGCTCTCATTCATAGAATTGAAGTGTTYTGAAGAGAACTCTTGAGAGTGGACATACCTTGTCCAGTGTGGATGCCACATTCAGAAGTTCTTGAAAATTTCTAGATCTTTAGGAGGTACTGGAGGTGTTTTGTTCCAGTCATCTTCAGGATAAGCTTCAAAATTGGATGTATCCCCATCATTGGATACTTTCGGCACTATAGGAGGCTAGTCAGAACAAGCACAACAAAAACRTAGTTTCTCAATTAGACACTTTCCATCATATTATTAGAGAAGAAATTCTGTGAAAAAATGATTAAAAAAGTGATATATATTTATGAAAATACACAGCTTTCACCAATAATGAATGGCACAAGAGAGAAGCCTGTAGCCTACAGTTAAAAGACACTTTTATAAGAAAGATACCTATGTATTTAGGCCTCTAATTCTAGCTGCTGTGCAAATAAAAGACGACTGCAATAGATTTCATTAAAGTTCCAAGCATGTTCTGCTGTAGCATAGTCTGTCATTCTCCTCTTTCCCTCCTCTCCTCCCATTCAGCCAGTCAGCAAAAAGAAATGTTATCACATTAGGACCCTTTCTCCTAAAAGGGAATGAGTCCTCTTGAGAGTAGTGTGGGTAAAAGCTCTGTAATTGAAGAGGGGAGAAAACCCATACATCTCTTTCAAGTTGACTGTTTTTAAAGAGGTTGTGATAACTAACTTGTGCAAGCTTCTCATTACCTTCTACACTTTTTTCTAGTCTAGCAATCAATTCAGGAGGAAAAGAAAGTGCTCAGCTGTAAAAATTGTGATTTCACAAGGAGGTCTGCAAAAGAACCTGACATTCAAATCTCATTTTTTCACAGTTTTACTTCTAAAGGACTTTAATAAGCATCTTATGGTGTTGATAGTTTTTGCAAACATTAGACCTTACATAATTACGTTCATAAATCCTTCTCTCTCTTCCTCCTACTGCCATATGTTTTATGTTCTCTTAGAGCATTTATCTGAGCTGAACTTGGAACAAAAATTTAAAGCCTAGAATAAATAATTCCCACAGTTCTGTAATGGAAAAAACAGAACAAAACATTCATTTCACAATAGTTATTTACAAAATCCTAAGAACTGTAAATTAAATCCCATATTATGTAATGCAAATCAACTTCATATTAGCTAAATGAAGCAGGGATTTTTTTTACCTTGTTCATAGCAAATATATGATGTAAACAAACATTCAAATAAAGTAACTTTGCTGCGCAAAAGGGAAAAATGCATATATATTATTAGCACAAATATCCACACATGCTCATACACAAACAATAGGCAAAAAAGCCTCAAACAGTTTAACTGAATGATAATTTCTGGTTGCCATGGCCTATACAGTATTTTGCAGAGTATACCTTCAGTTTTCTTTGAGGTACAGCATCCCAATCTATAGACCTGAACCATCGATGTCTCTTCACATCATCTGCTCCATTCTTTAAAGAAAAAGCAAAAAAAATTGTTTAAAGAAGCTGCTCATATGCCAAAACATGTATTTCATCACAAAAACTGTGGCATGAAGACAGAATGAAGGTGCATTTAACCCTGTGTTCTCTCTCAGGTGGTAACCAGTAAAAGATTCTATAGGACAGGTTTATAGTGTCACTTTCTACCATCCCCCGAGTTCCATAGTAATATTGGACTAAAATTKTAACTTTTTTTAAGCATTCTTCTGATATAAGGAAGATCAAGAAAAGGCTTTCTATAGGAAATATATTACAAAAATATTATTTTGACCACAGAAAATATTACTTTGGCCTAAAATATTAATCTCTACAGAAATATTAATATAATTTAAAATTATTTAATACATAAAAAAATTCAGAAAATTGGAAAATTTAGCTTAATGTAAATCAAAAGATTATTCAAGTACCTCAGTTTGGTTACTCATCTGGTAAAAAACTAACAGACAGACAAAGGAAACCAAATCACCATTGTACACTGTTCAACCATTCACTACAGTTCTGTCACTTCTTTTTTCTCCAGCGTTTTAGAGAGTGTCTCTTATTCAGATATGCTTTTCAAATCTTACACTAATTAACAGAATAACTGAGGGTTGATGGTGTATTAAACCTATGGCTAAGAAATGCTTAATTCTAGGACCTAAATGTGTATCAATATATTCAAGGAACCTGGATGACTTTTCATCCTTTACCTTCYTTGGTAATGCGTAAAATAATTCATGTTTTAGGCAAAACAAACTCACAGACACCCCCCTCCCCCCCAGTTCTACCGTTCTCTGTCGAGTGAAATGGAAATTTTAGCTGTCTCTAAAYACCTAAAGGATTAAACAAGCTAATATAGTTATCTGTAATGCTGTAAGCATCATAACAAGTCAGCGAATACAAGATTAATTTGTGCTAGAAGGTTTTATTAATCTAGCGTGAGTTTTGAGTTGCCCTGGATAGCCTGTCCTAGTTCACAAACAGCTAACTTATCACAACACTACCAGCCATGACTACAACTCAACTGCATAATCATATGAGCTGGTAATAAAACTGTCCTCCTCTTGGCATCAGACACAGCACCTCATGAGGACACCTGACAAAATATGCAAGATTGTTTTGTGTTGCTCTTTGACAAATCAGATACAGATGCATTTCTGAGGTAGACTGAGATGCTATCTGATCCATGTGAACGCATTTTTGACTAGTGAACTATTTCCACCAGAAGTCTACAAGATGACAGTAAGAAAAATTCTTCCTGGCAGAAGGAAATGAATTTGATTGTGCTTAATCAGTCCAACCACCAAGCTATCAGGACAAAAATGACCGCACATCACAGTACAATACCAATCTTTATGTGTCTAAGTAACTACACAGCCTCAAATTTGTTTAGTGCCCCTTCTGAGGTTAAACACCGTCAAAAGAAGAACCAAATCACTTGGTTCTCTCAGGCCTACAGATTTTACATTAGACCAGAAACACAGTGCTCAGTCTTCAAATCACTCAACAAACAGGTAATATGGGCTTTGGGGGCAAGGGGAAGAGGCAGGCAGGGGCATGAGGAAGAGAAGGGGGGGGGGGTGAGCACGTGTGTGTACACAAATCAAATACAGATTAATCCTGATAGTATAAGGACGATTTTCAGAAAGATAGTTAAATTTTGCATTTAGATCAGCACAAAAAAAATCAAATATGGGAAAATATATTTTAATTTCATGCTTACAGAAATGAACAAATACCATGAGAGTTTTTCTATATCTTTCCTATAGATTTCTTCCAACACTGTGTCTTGTTTTGCATGACATGCAGCATCTTATACTGACCTTCATATTTCCTAATCGTCTTGTCCTATCAACCACAAGCAGCTTCTTAATAAGGTCTCTACAGTAAAGAAAATATTATACATTGTTAAATAAAAGCAAATTATGTTTGCTACCATACAAATTTTACAGAATGTGAGCATACATCCCTTTGACTAGCTAATACCATGTATAATATACCCAGTTATTTCTTCCATACTTCAGAACAGTTAAGAGTGAATGATAAAAATGGCAAAATTGGGTAACTTGGTCTAAAAGGAAATAAAATTTATTCCAAGTCTCTTTCAAGAAGCTATACTGCAAAGGAGACAAAAATTGTATGTCCCTCTCTTTCTCTCTTTTGTAGTATGGTATTTTTCTTAGCATTTTGCTGGGATTTTCAAATTTCAAAACATATCAAATCTATTTTGCAGAACATAACTATAAAGCACACCAAAAACAGATGTAAGCTGCATCTCCAATTTTATAAATTTGTATTTAAGTTCTATGATAGTTAAATATTCAGAGAAACCATATAAGAGCTAGTCATCTGCCTAAAGCTAGTAATATTCACAAGTTCTCATTTTACTGCAAATGAAAAGCCTCCTTTGAGACTAGTTCATTGAACAACTCTACATGAAGCTATGTTAACATTTTAAAAGATGAAGGTAGGTTTAGAGACAGAGGACTTCACTTGTAATAGCAAAGTAAGTATCAGGCAACAACTCCAACATAAATCAACATGAACACCACAGATACTGCTGAATTAAATCCATTACATATGGGTTAAGAGACAATCTGATTGCACATTTCTATAAGCAGCTACTTTCTATTTTAAAGACTATTTTGCTATCTAATTTCAGCATAATGCAATTTTGTTCTCATTGCATAAACCACCAAAGAGAGGAAAAAGAGAATAGTTTAGCTATTCTTACCGTTTCTACAGCCTAAAATAGMCACAAAAAAATACAGTACTACATGAAACTCCAGGGAACTGAAGAATGTGGTAAATTGACTTTTAACCATGCAGAAGGCTAACCCCCCCCCCAAAAAAAACTTTATTTACAGAAGAAAGCCAAGTACAAAGGGCACATCTGCCTCCTTGCACATCCCCCTAAACTGTAACACCTACTATTCTCCCCCCTCAAAGATATTACGTCATGTACCCTAGAAATCACAAAAGCTCACATATAAAGAATATATGAACTGAGACAGAATGTGTTAGACTGTTGAAAAGCTGTCGTATTTGGCAGGGATATAATTCTAAAACTCAGCTGGAAAATATTTAATTGCCAGATAAAAAGAGAATAAAAAAAGTCAAAGCAGAAAGCAATTTTCTAAACTCTTATGATCATTCCAACCAGTGTTTGGAGACTGAATCCTTTTGCAGTCACCCTCAAAGAAATACCTCCTTCTAATTCTTTATGGAGAAGACTACTCTTTATAGAAAAGACTACTATAGCTAAAATCAAAATTTTCAATTAAAGTAAAACTGAAAGCAATCCACAAACCCAGAACAGATTCACAGACCATATGATCAAAATTAATTAATGAGGTTTGTTTTTCCCATACAACTAGAGAATATGCAACAGATCATTCTTGGCTTGCTTTAAGAATTATTCTTGCAATTACACAGCTATGGGATGAGCTTGCTCAGTGATACTGTGTTATCATTGAAGAAGAACACACCTGCTGCATTCAGTAAAACAAATAACCTTTAAGTCTTATCAAGTAATAGGTAGTTTATTGTTTCTTTATTATAGAGTTTCCCAAATATGATTTAGAAATGATCAAGTTAAAAATCAATACAATACATATGTTGCTGTATGTATATGGGGGTGAAATTCTACATCAGGGCAATCCCAGACCAATAATCACTAGGCTGCTGTAGCACTGACATTATGCTTTGCGCTTTCCAAAACTGTTTTTGCCAAGAGTTTACAAGAGCAGGAAAGAAAAATGAAATAGAATGGAATAACTTACAAACTCATGAGTGGCCAAAGAAATAGTTGGAACATCAATTAATACTTTGTTTTACCAGAAGTGATGTAGTGCAAAACTACGCCAACAGCCTCCTATTTTGGAACTACCAGTTGGTTAGTTTATCATCATCTTCACAGTAGAAGTGTTTCTTCAGAAGATATTTGACTTAATGATCAAATGTATCAAGGACTCTGTATATGCAGATTAATGAACTTGCAGAAAATATCTGATCAAACAGTAAGAAAGCTAGCAAAAGGGACATAGTAGAGAGCAGTGTGAGAAGAGGGTAATTTACGCCAGAAAAAAACAACAGTTATACAAGATCTTATAAAATATTAAAGGACAATGAATGTCATATGATAGGAGAGAAAACAAAAGTGATAAAAATTCACAGAATAAAATAGGGAGGTGGTGGTGGTGGTGGTGAGAGAGAAGAAAAGTTTCAGCCAACAGTTCGTGTAGCAGATCTTGGTAGAAAAGCTTTCCCAGGGGGCAACAGTAACTACAGGGAAAACAGTCTGGATTCTAAAAGCAGACAGCTGAAGTTCAGTTCTTCCAAATACTGGATTACATTAATATTTTAGACATAGCCTGGATGTGACAGAWAGGACCCAATATATTCCCCATCCCTGCAGAGATATGAAGTGATAGGAAGAAGGGAATGAAAACAAAGGGGATAAAAGGAAAGGGAGAAGCAGACTGACACCTTAGTAAACGCTTTTTAAGTTAATGGTAGAGAGATGTCAAGAGACCATCTATTTCTGCATGTTGTGGTTAAGGAAAAAAAAAGAGAAAAAAAATGAGAGAAGAAAGAGAGGAGGGGAGGAGGAGGTTGGAATAAGAGACGTATTATGCTAATAGTTCTCTGTAGTAAGAAGCTGAAGCCATGCAAGTGGATGACATCACCACAAAACAAGCTGTAAAAGGTGGAGAACCTAATCCAAATCCCATGAGATCCTTTAAAAGCAGGTGCGTAATGGGAATGAACTGCCAAGCACACACTGCAAGAACATCTGGACCATGTATGAAGGAAAACTGGGAAAGTGTAGTAACAACTATATTTATTAGTAAGTCTACACTTCATTGATGGCCATATCTCGATTGAATATCAAGATCTATATRTACACACTGACTACCACAACTACAAAGCTTCATGGCATCAGGTATCCTCTGTATAGTCCAGATCAGTAAGTGTTGGTCTGTGAATGCTTAGTATGAACAGGTACTACATTTACATGTTTTCACCATGTTAGACAGGTTATTAGTGACAACAACCTACTTTGTTGTTGCCTTCTGTTATTCATCTTTCTGGCATACTACTTTGAGCTGTTCATCTTTATATCACACTCTTATAATTTAGTGCACACAGTATGTTTGGAGATACTCAGCCTTTCCTAAGAAAGACTGGGTTAGGAAGACTAGGCAAGGAGACAAYGCTGAATTGGAAACAGTATCTAAATAGTAAGTGAAAGGTCTGTTAACAACCTGTACAAACAGGACACACTAATCAGCCTATGCTGATTCAGTGCAACTTATGATTCAATGGAGGCTTAAGAAGTCCTCCTTGAAATGATTATTTTTGTAAGAAGCTGTATACCAAAAAGTATAATACATAGAAGTTCATAGAAAGTAGGACAGATGCTATYAGATTTGCCACACAGCATTTCACTTATCTACCTAGCAGTTACAAAACACAAACCCATCTTTATAGGCCACTTCCACCAAAACACCTGGGTATGTAAGAGTAATTTCYTGTCCTTATTCAATCATCTGTGCCTCTGAAGAAAAACTTCACATCAAAACTTGTACTTCCTCTGTTACAATATTGTATTTTAGCACAGCTAATAGAAGCAGCAGACAGCAAGCAGCTTGCGCTGCATGTGTCTTGGCTCTGCTTAGAACCTTTGAGGRCCTTGTCTGAAGTTGTGGAGGCTTTCTGGGGACCTCCGAGGAACTACAGGGTGACTGCTGCTAACAGGAAAGCAGAGCTAAGCAAGGACAGCTACAGGAAGCATTAACTTCTCCTGGGAGAAACTCTAGCTAGCTGTAGCTGCCTCTAACAAGCTCTCTCGGTTGCCCCTGATCAGAGGGAATTGGGGTCTTTTATCCAGGTGGCCCTTGATTAGGACAGGTCAAGCACCCTGGGAGTCAGCACGAGGGAGATACCTATGTAAGAGCCAGGCTTARCATGTAGCTCCCAGAGCCCAGTTAACAGAGGCAGCAAACAAACACAACAGCTTGCACAAAAGGGTGCAAGAAGGTACCTTTGTTTCCTATCCTAGCAATGTACATTTCCTCAGATATGGTTATGACATGCCACAGACCACATTCCCCAGTAGCTGTTGGAGTTGCTGTGTCAGATGCTTTGACTCAGACAGACCCTCTGACAGCAGATGCAGCTCTACAGGTCTCTGGCTGCTGCAACTGCTCGGGGCCTCTCCATGAGGCCTGGGCTGACAGTCAGCTCTCCTGTAGGTTGTTGTTGAGGAGTTGTGTCGCCAGGTAAAGGAGATACAGGAGGAAGTCAATAGGCTGCAAAGACAGGGTATGCTCAAGGACCATACAGCTCCAGGAGTCCCAACCCTTCACAGTAGGGGAGTTGCCGAAGGGCTCTGTACCATGTGAAACGGTACCTCGTAACTCTGCAGAAGGCTGGGAACAGGTCATAGGAGCAGAAAGGCCTTTCTCATAGGTAAGAGGAGAAAGGCTCTCACTACTCCTAAAGACTCGCAACTGAGGAACAGGTTTAGTGCCCRCCTAGCTCAGGAAGGGTTTGGCATGGTTTTAAGGGAAGCAACTGACATACCCTGTGCCTTAAGGGAACAATGGGAAGAAGCGGCAAGTGAGTGCTGTGGGGGACTACATGCTGCAGGGGACAGAGGCACCTATCTGCCAAACTGACCTCTTGCCTGTTGCCCTTCAAGGACTTGAATAAGAGATGTCATACAAAGACTGCCAAGGCTTTTCCACACATCTGACCATCTACTGCTCTTCCATGTGGGCACTAATGATACCAAGGGCAACCTGGAAATCATTAAACAGATTTCAGAGCTCTGAGGGTGGTGGTCAAGGATGTGGGAGCCTAGGTCATTTTCTCCTCAATCCTGCCATGAGGGCAAAGGATGGGAGGAGAAGCAGATGGATTTTCCAAATTAACAACTGGCTGCACTGCTGGTGCTGGCAATAGGGTTTTGGTTTCTGTGACCATGGGATTCTGTTTGAAGATTGGCAACTAATGGAGAGAGACTGGATATACCTCACTAAGACACATGTCTTTGCCAATAGGTTGGACAGTCTGTGAAGGATGGCTTTAAACTAGGAAAGACAGGGAAAGAGGACAATTATAGAGACAGTATAGTCAGTAAAACACCACTCAAGTCGGGATACTCCAGCAGGTGTGTGCAGCCAAGGAAGTATGCACAAGATATGACTATGTAGGATCCTCTGGCACTCATCATGGGAAATATGCAAGCTCAACTGCCTCTCTAAAATGCCTGTACACCAATGAACACAGTGTAGGGAATAAACAGGAAGAATTTGAGATGTGTGTGTGGTCACAGGGCCATGATCTCATTGCAATTAGAAAGACATGGCGGGATAGCTCGCATGACTGGAATGCTGCCACGGCTCTGCGAGTGCTCAGGCTACACGTGTTTTAGGAAAGACAGGCTAGGAAGGCGAGGTGGTGGAGTTGCTCTTTATGTGAGAGCGCAACTGGAACCCATCGAGCTCTGCCTAAGAGTGGATGAAGAGTGAGTTGAGCACTTATGGGTAAGGATTAAAGGGCAAGCTACCCCTGGGAATCCCAAATCCTGGAGACAAGAGAGAGTCAGCAGAGGGGGGGGCTTTCCCTTGGATGAGGAGGATCCAGTTAGAGACCTTCTAAGCAAACATGACACCCACAAATCCATGGGCACTGATGGGAGGCACCCTTGAGTACTGAGGGAACTGGCAGATGTTAGTGCTAGGCCACTCGCCATCATTTTGGAAAGGTCATGGACAACAGGAGTGGTGCCTGAGGACTGGAAGAAAGCCAGTGTCACTCCAGTCTTCARAAAGGGCAAGGAGGAGGACCCAGGCAACTACAGGCCAGTCAGCCTCACCTCCATCCCTGGAAAGGTGATGGAACAGCTCATCCTGGAAGCCATCTCCAAACATATAGAGGAAAAGAAGGTGTTCATTAGAGTCAGCATGGGTTCACCAAGGGGAAATCTTACTTAATGAGCCTGATAGCCTTCTATGATGGAATGACTAGCTGGGTAGATGAGGGGAGAGCAGCAGATGTTGTCTCCCTTGACTTCAGCAAGGCTTTTGACACTGTCTCCCATAAAATAGGTAAGCTCAGAAGTATGGGACAGATGAGTGGACAGTGATATGGATTGAGAACTGGCTGAAAGGCAGAGCTCAGAGGGTTGTGATCCAAGGCTCAGCCAAGTTAGAGGCCTGTAGCTAGTGGTGTCCCCCAGGGTCAATACTGTGTCCAGTCTTGTTCAACTGATTCATCAGTGACCCAGATGAAGGGACTCAAAAATTTGCTCATGAAATAAAACAGGGAGGAGTGACTGAGACCTCAGAAGGTTGTGCTACCATTCAGAGACCTGGACAGGCTGTAAAGATGGACAGAAAGGAACCTCATGCAGTTCAACAAGGACAAGTGCAGGGTCCTACATCTAGTGAGGAATAACCTCATGCACCAGTACAGACTGGGGGTTGACCTGCTGGAAAGCAGCTYTGTGAAGGACTTGGGGAGTCCTAGTGGGCAATAAGTTACCCATGAGCCAGCAATGCACCCTTCTGATCAAGCTAATGGTATCCTGGGGTACATTAGGAAGAGCACTGTCAGTAGGTTGAGGGAGGTGATCCTGCCRCTCCCAGCCCTGATGAGGTCACATCTGGAGTAGTGTGTCCAGTTCTGGGCTCCCCAGTACAAGAGAGACATGGAGCTACTGGACAGAGTGCAGCRTAGAGTTACAAAGATCATCAGAGGACTCGGGCATCCCTCCCATAAGGAAAGACTGTGAGAGCTGGGCCTGTTTATCCTGGAGAAGAGGAAACTGAGAGGGGATCTTATCAGTGTCTACAAGTATCTTAAGGGAGGTTGTCAAGAGAATGGGGCCAGACTCCTTTCACTGGCACCCAGTGACAGGACAAAAGGCAATGGGCACAAACCAAAACACAGCAAGTTCCACCTGAATATAAGGAAAAACTTCTTTACCATGAGAGTGACAGAGCACTGAACAGGTTGCCCAAAGAGGTCATGGTCTTCTCTGGAGATACTCAAGACCTGCTAGGATGCGCACCTGTACCACGTGCTCTAGGTGACAATGTTTGAGCAAAGGGATTGGACTAGAAGATCTCCAGAGGCTCCTTCCAACCACAACCATTCTGTGATTTACTAGAAAATTATTTCAACTATGGAATTTTAAAACAAAAACAAACAAACAAAACAAACAAACAAACAAACAAAAGCAGAAGAAATCCACCAAAATTTGCAACATATCTGTAATGACTGGAGAATGTTATGAATAAAAAACTGATGACACATTTAAGACGGCATACTGAAGTGGAGCCCTGCTATCAGAAATGGAAGTGCATGTTAGATCTGTAAAAGTATCAAAGAGTCCAAATAGTTATGCAGAGAGTGATTTAACTGAAAAATTGACACACAAAGGAACAATTTTAAGTCCTCTTCCTGCTCTCCTGATGTTAATTCATGTTGAATTAATTCCTCATAGTTCTCCTCTTTTCCTTCTCCCACACCACCCTGGCAAAAATGAGCTTTATAAAAGGTGGAAAAGCATCTAGTATTTGAAAATTAAGAGAGAAAATTAAGAGTGTAAGATACTACAGAATATAGTAGGATATTGTAACCATATCTCCATCTGGAATTCTATTCAACACAAAGTTTTACTTGAATTGCAAGACTMAATATAAACTAAAATATATTCAACACAATGTTCTAGAAAATCATAATCTAGCATCTTTTTATGAAAATAATTTAAAAATAGTACTCAGGAGGTAGCCAAGAACTTACTTTACATACAAATCCAAATGCCTTGGGAAATCTATTTTGCCAGCAAGAATCTTCTGATATATACCAAATGGATTGTCATCAAAAAATGGAGGAAACCTATTTTAATACAGCAAATTTTTAGAAGTTAGAAAAAGAATCTGCAAAAAACTTATAAGCAGTGTTAGACTATAGTAAGTGCCCACAGAAACCATGGGTTATGTAACTTTTTGGTAGGGCAACATCATCAACCACATACTACTTGAAGAAAAAGTTTAGTTACCAGGCCATTCTGAGGCTGCTATTGCAAAACAGAAAACACTTTTATATACAGTACATTCAGAATGTAATTAAATTATTAGGAGAGCTATTTCTCTTATTAATACAGTAAAAAATTATTTGTGAAACAAACAGTCAGTATCACAAAGTCAGAAGTTTCTGTCTTTAGCTATAAAACCCAAGGGTATGCTTTCCAAAACAACATGACCATTCTTGATCTTTTCCTGCAACTGTTGGCCTACACTTAATTCACTGGTTTCCATTCAGAGTGTCAAAGGACCCTAATATGAATATAGCATGAAGCGCCGATATTTATTATACTTCTTTAATGTAGGTACAGGCTTTGTACCTACATAGAGGTTTGAAGATGACAGCCTTTTCAGTCCGTAAAAGTCTCTCAAATGGCAGCTTCTCTTTCATGTTGGGGCAGATACAAGTCTCATGTTTCATCATCTCTAAGATGATCACTAAATTAAAATTCAATTAGAATTCTTTGCTTAGTATTTTCCAAAAAGTTTTCCAYAAAACTAGCAGCCAGTTCACAGACTTTTCCTTGTGTTATACCTACAGTAACAATTGAGATTATTTTCTGTTGTGCTTCCTTTACTAGTACATGATATACACTAGTAACTCGAAGGGGAACAGAGTGCAAATCTATCAGTACAGTAGATTTAATTAGCTTAGATCAAGTGCAAAGAGATTTCTTTCTAGGTGTTACAATAAAAAGCTTTTTAGGGCAATGGGATAACTACCTATTCATTYACTGATCTCAGTCCTAGCTTGACTTACATAACATGACTTAAGCACCCCACTTAATAATGATTTTGTCTCAAAATCTTGTATAGAAAACAGATTTTGAATATCAATTCTATTAACAACATCTAATAACTATTACATTCTGACAACTAGAATATTTTCACATCTCCCTTAAGTTTAATAATTTTTTTTCTAAGAGAACTGAACAATATACAAARACATACCATGCTGATAACTTTGGGAGACACTGATAATAGAAGCAAGGGCTGACCCAGTAATAATTGTTCATTTCACATTACTACTTTCCTTAACTTTTTGTTATTCAGTTAAGCTTATTCCCGAAAAATGCTGTGTACAAGTCATACTGCATAAGTGTTTYCAGGAGTACTAAGTCCTTTGTTATTCAGTTGATGGTCAAGCGGATTAGCATCTCGTTTACATATTGTAAAATTCAGACACAGACTA